>NC_060161.1:1780891-1814118 GCF_021292245.1 Micropterus dolomieu | reverse complement strand
TATATTGTATATACTGTATACCATATCTACCTACCTTAAGTACATAATACCTGCACATAATACTTATTTATTCCAGCATCCTTTGCACTATGCTCCATCGCACTGTGTACATGTGTACATGTATGCATGTATGTGGTATGTGCACCTGTATATCTCATCCACCTCCGACATGTACATAATGATAATAATAATGGTAATAATAATTTACTGCTGCATCCTTTGCACTGTTCATTGCACTATTGTCTCAATCTGTCGATATTGTGAGCTTAGATTTTACATTCTGAAATAGTCCATTATTTTTACATGAAGAAAGGAGGAGGAAGTAGAAACTTTGGAAATCTGGGTGTGTATGTGTGTGTATGTCCGTTTGTCTTTATATGTAATGACAAGGAGAGCCCTAATACTGCATCAGTACTAAGTCAGGCTGAAATTGCGTGCCAAGCAAGGTGCGCACCACCTAAAGTAGACACGATTCAAATCCACAATAAAACACACACATACAGGCATCATCTATACTGTATTGCATTCATGCACACACCCACATTTCACCATGAATCACAGTTATTCTATCCAAATGATCTTACCATCTTCCCTCTACCTCCAACCTCTTAATTCTCTCACTCCATCCCTCCGCTTTCTCTTTTTATCTCCCATTGTTCTGGCCTGTAGCATGAGCAGGCAGATCTGTGTATAGCCCTGCCACGTGCAGCTAAACTAATGTTATACTCTATTATGTGAGACCATGTGGCGTTCACTTTTACTCATCTAGAGGAGGAGGAGGAAGTGGGGAGGGAGGCAGAGGAGGAAAAACATAGAAATGATGACAATGAGGAGGAGGTGGTGAGGCAACATGATGAAAAACAAGAGTATGTAAAGAAAGAGCAGGCAGAGAAGGAGAGAAAATGTCGTGCAACGTTTTTATCTAGGTCATCTGTGTCTTCATCCTCACTGGCCTCCTCCACTTGCTGTCCCCGCCCCCTTTCCTCTCTCTCAATTCTCCATCTCCCCATATTGTTCATCTACTAGCCAGTGCAGCACGCTGCCTTTTCCAGTCTTCTTTTGCTGGCTTGGATGCTAATGGCTGGCCATGAAAGTTTAAATACCCTGAATGGCTCAATAATTTAATAATTACCTCTTAGCAGATGGACAGCAAGAGGAGCCTCCTCTGCCCATCCTCTTCGGTTTCTCTTATCAGAAAGAAAATGAATCACTAAAGTTGCAAAGATGGTGGGAGTTAATAAAAAATAGAAACTTAAGCAAATTAGATTCACATGTGAAATGCCAGCATGTGTGTGTATTAGAGTCTATTTACAGTGTTTGGACTTTGCCCATCTGCATGAGGTGATCTAGGCCCCATTGTCTTTTAGGAGAAGAATTAGAAAGTGCATGAATGTGTGTGTGCACTTGTGTGAGTGCACAGTTGTGTGTACAGTTTTCTAGTGTGTTGTCTCTCTTCTTTTTCCTCCTTGTAATGCAATTTGTTTACACATTTAAAAACAAAGTACTTTTATTAAGCAGGTAAATGAAAAAAATAAGCACATATTATAACTGTATTGAAGTCCCCATTGCAAGAGTAGGCTTTAGGAAAGTCATATGCTATGGGAACACTCTGCACTATACAACAAGAACCTGGTGTGAATTGTGCACATCACGTCCTTGTTCTGCTACCTTCCGTTCTATTTTTCATCACATACACGTGTGTTTCACTTGGGGACCTAAATAACAAAGCAAGCAGAACTGGGTAGGGAGGAAGAACGGCAAGACAAGCAAGATTTTATACAACATTTGCTCTAAAGAAGTGTTTTCAGTGAAAAGCATAAAGGGCTTGCACATATGTTGCTAAGAATACATCTCAAACACTGAAGTCACTTCCAGCATTGACACACACTGTTGTGTCATTTTCAAAGACAGTCAAGAAAATGTTATTTTTTAACACAATTAATGGTTTTAAAACTGGGTGAAAACTCCAGTTGTCCAACCACAATTCAAAAGAAATCGGTGGTAATGGAGCAGTGACAAGTGAGTCTCTGTGTGTTAACGGATGAAATCGGTGTAGAACATAGACCAAACTGCATCTGATGTGACTTTTAGGAGCATAAGTGTTATGGATTGCAGGTGGGGGGAAAACTTGAGAGCATAGTGAGTGACGTATGATGTATTTCAGAGATAAATATAAATGGGACATGGGGATGGTGTGAGTCACGCTTCACAAATCTCTAAGCTAAGCAAAAGTAGACCCGGGTCTGCACTCCCCCTCTCTCTTTCCCTCTCCATCTTTTCCTCTATGGGGTGTGAAGGCCCCAGGGTTCCAGTCTTAATTACTGATGAGAGATGCAGAGCCTGAACACCTGGCCTTACCTCTCAGCGTGATTCACTCTGGGATCATTTCTTACCCGATGGTATTGCATGACTAGCACTCAGCCCTCAAATGAAGTCTAGTGCATGTAGTGTAGCGCGTGCGTGTGTGTGCATTTGTGTGTGTTGTAAGCCCCATGCTTGTCAGGTGGTAAAGCTCTTCTGGGCCTCCTGTAAGTCCTCTCACTGCTTCAGCAACAATATTTTCACTGCCTAACTAAAGGCCCACATCAACAACAGAAACAAACAGCAACAACTAGGTATCACATGGTAGAAAACACATTAACCCACTGTCAAGATACAGCATACTGTGTACTTGAGGTAATGCTAACTGGGCCCACGTTATTTGATTGGGCCAATAATTGAGTGTTTGCCTCATTCCACAGGGTGTGCTGATGCACATGCTTCAGTAGTTTATACAGGGTACCACTACACATGCATAGGCCACCTATTAGAAGAAAAGTTAAACAACTCTCAGGCTGCATACATGCATGTTACTGTAGGAGTAGAGCAGTGCTGAATCTTGCCGTGATGATGCCCATCAACCAGTGAGGTGTGTGTCTTGACCCCATCAGTGTGGGCTTACATAGTAATCAAAAGTGGGTGTTTTGACGAGCATCATTTGCCCCTGGTGAGTGTTACTCTTCACATCTGGATGGATGGATCCTGGTGGTTATATCAGTTTGTTTGAAAAGTGAGAGCATGTTGATCCCCTTTATTATGAGTATATTCCTTTCCATCTTTTCTTTCCCCTGATATGTACTGACAAGTCAGGACCTGTTTTTTGTCATTGCCACTTCTTTAGTAAAGCAGATTTTTTGTACAATAAAGACAATAAAAAGTGACCATTATTTTCTTTCTTAATCAATCATGAATAAGTCTTATGAGATATACTTGTCATAATTTACATTATTTAGAAGTCGATAATGTCCTTTGTTAAAGTTGTATGAGGCAAACAGAATCACTGTTAATTTGTGTAATGGCTAATTTTATGTCTATAAACAGAAACTCAATAACCACCCTAGGCAAATACCCATGTTGCTTCGATAAAATCTTGTCTTTCAATTTGACAGCAATAGTGTTTTGCTGAGAAAATTCAAAGCTAAACCTTGAAATTTGCTCCGATTACGCTACTGAAGATTTTGCTAATAGGATCCCAGAAGGAGCCAGTCAAAGAACGTTGATTTCGTCTGGACACGTTTTCACTCCTGTGATGTCTGCTTGGCTTGCACTTTCATGCTTGACTCCCTCCTTCTCCCCCTCTTCTCTCTGTCTCTCTTCCTCTCGACACAATGCCAAACTGCAGATGCACAAGATTTTAAACGTCTGCCTCTTGTCAAACTCCTCTCCAATTAGTGTTGTTTTTGACAACTTCAGCTTTATCCATCTCAGTATGTTTAGCTCTCCACCACCAGCCTCCTCAGTTCCATTTTGCTCCTCTGCTGGAATCTTTCTCTCCCATCGTCTCATCTCTCTTCTTTCATCTTGCTCCTCCCCTCTTTCCCTTATCTATCTTACCTTCTGATAACCCCTGCTCTCACTTCCAATTCTCCCTCTCTGTCTCCCTCTCAGTCTCTTTATCGCCATCCATCTCATATCATGCAAGCTTGGCTTGCGTGGCGCCTATTGAATAGTTATCAGAGTGTGTCTCCTCAGCTGTGGGTGTGAATGCTGAACATAGAGTTATGCAGGCAGGGAGGGCTCGGGAAGAGGGGGAAGTTGGAGGGGGATGGTGCTGCGGGCCCTGGGAGATGGATGGAGGGAATCAGGGGCTTGACTGACAAGGCAAATGGTAATAAATGACTCCCATGCCAGCTGACGAATGAACGCACAGGGCTAGGAATAGAACCAATCACAGCAGATAAACACTGACATGACACGCAGCTTGTGTGTTCTCCCCTAATGTGACCTATTCTTTTGTTCTTCTTGTTACCCAAACAGTGCTGAAATATAAAAACTTGATCTTTTATGCTGTATGTATTCGCCTTTTGGTGAGGTCACAATATTGTACATACATCCTGCATGCATAGGTGTGAATTTGTGTGTGCATATGCGTGCATGTACCAGTTTGTGTAACATTTACAGCAGTATAGCTGTGATGGATGGAGTACTGTGCTGCTCCTCTGGGGCCATTACTCAGCCAGAGAGCAGGGGCTGGCCACCTGGGTATAATACACCATGCTAGAGGTTGAAGGCCAGGACAGACACTTACTACTGTATGTGCAACCTTGTGTTGGTTCAAAGGATCAGTTTTTTTTGATCTCTTAGCATGTGGCAGTGTGTGTGTGTGTGTGTGTGTGTGCGCGCTCTTTGTTATGCTGCGGTCTGACATTCATCCTCTCTTTGCGACCATGTACATCCATCAGCCATGCATCAGTCGGGATGAAATATGCATCACGTACGTGACAGAACATTGATCAGAGTTGCACATGTTTGAATTTAAATTTGAAGTAAGTTGTGTTTCTAAATGTACTAAAACCTAGAAATTTTGGGAAAGTTCTGCCTCCTCTCTCCTCTGTTCTTCTGTAACTCTCTGGACTTTCTCATACTGGGTTGCTTTCATCAGCATTTCTGAAAAGATGAGACATGATTTCTGTCCATATCTAAGCTAAATGAATACGTACTACTGTACTGAGTGGTAAAATGTCATTATTTTCAGCATTCATTGACTACTATTCCCATTACTCCGAAAGTCCACTGACTTTGTCTGCATCGTGTTACGGTTGCTTCGCGGTTTTGTTCCGTCATCTTCCCAGCGTCAACTTCCAATGGAAGCGTCTCAGAAGCGTTTCAGCAGCGGACGTGTAGCCTGCAGCTTCCATCAAAAATATACCTGTTCTCTGCGGTGTGGAGTGGAGAGTCGCTTCTCTCTCTCTAGTGTTCAAGTAGTAGTAGTCAAGACCGGCCAAACCGAGACCAAGTCAAGACCAAGACCAGAGTTTATCGAGACCGAGACAAGACCAAGACTTTTAGGGCCTGAGAGCAGTCGATACCAAGACCGAGGGAGGGCGAGACCAAGTCAAGACCAAGACCAGTTCCCTGCATTGCATGGCACGCAATAAAATGTGGAACAAGATCATAGGTAAACACAGGTTCACAAATTGTTCTGAAAGATCCACATTCCCATTAAAACACCAACATACAAACACTATGAGCTTAGTCTGCTCCGATGACTTTCTCCATCAGTAGTAGAGTACTTCAAATAAAGTCGGCAAGAAAAAAAATAGAACTTGTCTTCTAGACTTTTCCACCTGCGATTCCGTTCACTGCAGCAGCTGAGCTGCATGTTGAGGAGACGTGTAATGACGTAGCCTATCAAAACAAAACCAATGTGGTAGCTAACAAATGACATCTGACTGGTGTGTCGGTTACCTGGTCCACTCTTGTAAAATATCCAATGTGTCGCAACTTGTAATGTAATCACTCTGTGTTTCTCTAATAAGTGCAACAATGTGTTGCCTAACCTGGGCGGACCGCCAAAGTAAAGTATGTGTGGGAAACATGGACTATACCGTTGTTTTTTCCTCTGTACGAGCCAGGTCTTCAACAGTGTCGACCAGCACTGTCCCCCCCTCCAAGTTGTTAGAGAGTTTGTGAGTAGACGGCTGCGACCAGACGCACAGGGAGGGGCGGGGCTGCGCCTTAAGTCAGACAGAGAGGATCAAACGCTCGCAGGAGTTTATGGAAATATTAATTAACTCAACATCAAACTATATAAGTATAAACGGTGTTGTCAAATTTTATATCTCTTTTGAAATTATATCGGTATACCTCATTATACCGATATACCGCCCAGCCCTAGTGTAATGTAACATGTAATAAAATAAAAACATTAAAAACGGTATTTCTATACACCACAGATCAGAATCAGAATCGGGTTTATTGCCAGGTACATTTTCACATACGAGGAATTTGCCTTGGTATGAATTGGTGCTTACAGTACACATAACATAAATAGTAATATAAATATATAAAAAGTAAGGAGATCAGAAAAAATTTAGTATACAAAGTATACAAAAAAATAAAATGCTGACAAGTATGTGCAAAAGTTGGCAACATGAGCATAAAGCACAGTTGAGCGTTGTTGTAAAGTGTGGGGTCAAGAGAGTGTATGAGTGTGTGTGAGTTTGGGGAGGGGGGCATGAGAGTCACTGACAGTGAGGAAGCCCACTGCCATCAAAAAGAAACTGTTCTTGTGGTGAGAGGTTTTGGTCCTGATGGACCGTAGCCTCCTGCCAGAGGGGAGAGTCTGAAACAGTTTGTGTCCAGGGTGGGAGGGGTCAGCTGCAATCTTTCCTGCACGCCTCAGAGTCCTGGAGGTGTACAGGTCCTGAAGAGAAGGAAGATTGCAGCCAATCACCTTCTCTGCAGAGCGAATGATACGCTGCAACCTGCCCTTGTCCCTGGGAGTGGTACAGATGGACTCAATGATGGCGGTGTAGAAGTGCATCATCATTGTCTTTGGTAGACTGAACTTCCTCAGCTGCCGCAGGAAGTACATCCTCTGCTGGGCCTTCTTGGTGAGGGAGGTGATGTTCAGTTCCCACTTGAGGTCCTGGGAGATGATGGTGCCCAGGAAGCAGTGGTGACTGGGGAGTCACACAGGATGATGGGGGAGCGTGGGGCTGGCCTCTTTCTAAAATCCGCGACCATCTCCACTGTCTTCAGAGCATTGAGCTCCCCACCTGAGATGAGCCCAATGAGGGTGGTGTCATCCGCAAACTTCAGGAGCTTGACAGACTGGTGACTGGAGGTGCAGCTGTTGGTGTACAGGGAGAAGAGCAGAGGGGAAAGAACGCAGCCCTGAGGGGAACCGGTGCTGAGGGTCCTGGAGTCAGAAAGATGTTTTCCCAGCTTAACATGCTGCTTCCTGTCTGTCAGGAAGTCAGTGATCCACCTGCAGGTGGAGTCAGGCACGTTCAGCTGAGAGAGCTTGTCCTGAAGCAGGGTCAGGATTATGGTGTTAAAAGCAGAGCTGAAGTCCACAAACAGGATCCTGGCGTAGGTCCCTGGGGAGTCCAGATGCTGGAGGATGTAGTGAAGGGCCATGTTTACTGCATCGTCTACAGACCTGTTGGCTCTGTAGGCGAACTGCAGGGGGTCCAGGAGTGGGTCTGTGATAGATTTTAGGTGGGACAACACAAGGCGCTCAAAGGACTTCATAACCACAGATGTCAGGGCGACGGGTCTGTAGTCGTTTAGTCCTGTGGTCCTTGGTTTCCTGGGGACAGGGATGATGGTGGAGGCTTTGAAGCAGGCTGGCACGTGGCATGTCTCCAGTGAGGTGTTAAAAATGTCTGTGAACACCGGAGACAGCTGATTGGATGATGTTCGTAGATACTTTATTTGACAATGATATGTTTTTAAGACCTTATGATTTTGATCTGACTGACAAATCCTGTTTTAAAAGAAAACAAGTCGTCTAAATGCCTTCAGGCTATATTAAGTTTAATGTCACTTTCCTGTTTGTGGTGGTACCACATGAAAAAGTGACCAACTCCAAACTGATGAAGTTGATGAATTATTATTATTATTATTAAGTAGACTGCATCTCTGACAAGGGTACAACGAACTGTCTAACAGTACATAGCAAACATTGCACCCTGATATAATGAGCTAGCTACTGTTGAATCACCACTGTTATCAGCAAACCAAACATCTCACCCTTTAGCCCAACCTGACAGCATGCTTGTCTTTCTTCCTTAAATCCATGATCCCTTTTAGCCTGTTAGCTGGCCAGCCAGCAGCCCTTACCTCAGCACCCCGCAAACTGCAAACACAGCCTGCCTAGACCAATCACACCCACTCAACATCAGATAGCCAGAGTTTTCTGCATGGCTCTGCTCACATTTCCATACACATGTGCACTATGGACTGCAGATCTTCATACATGGACGGAAGCATAAACATATGGCCACACAACGCCAGTTACATGGACAAACATTTAATCTGGCAGGAAAAAACAGATTGCAAAGACATAAACTGTCAGTTTAGTTTGATGCTTGAGTAACCGTTGTTCATTGATGGCAGACATTGCACTAACAAGCTTCTCGACTGAAAAGGCACCTCTACTGTGTCACTCCAGGCCTGAACTTGGGCTCATTTACTCTATCAAAGCACTAGACCGCACAGTTGCTGACATGTGGATGTACTGGCAAAGCAAACTGAAAGAAGTGCATGCAAAACATACATATTCAGTTGAACCTAACAGAGTTGTGTAAAACTTGTTTTAATAGGAACTTTTTTCCTTTTTTTATTTATTTATAAAATAAAATTTATTTATTTACATTAAAGTTATTGATTTTTAGTTCCAAAGCTGGGGTATTAAAAACAGCTGCAATCTTTTTGAGAGATTAACTTGTCATGACATCATTACATTACTATAGATAAACAGCACAATTAACATTAATGTATAGCTATAATCTGTGTGATATATCTCTAGATGTCTCTAAAGACTGACTTAATAAACATGTTTCTTTCAGCTCGTTTGTTATATAATCATAGGCCATTATAATAATAATCCATATACTGTATACATATTTTATAAACAGGACACTAGTCATGGCTTTAATCTGGACTGTTACACATGCACTGTGTGAAGTACTTTTTTCCTTTGAACAAAGTCATACAGGGACTAAGTGATAATGATGTGTTTTTATATGATAATGACAGTTATTTCTAGTCTCTGTACATAGTTCAGCAAGGCTATCCTTCCCATTCCAAACACATAAATCAAATATTTGTTCTATCAATACCAATCTGTATTTTTTGCTGTGTCTTGTACTGGTTTCAAAATAGAAACAAGACTCGCTTGCATCTATTTGATTGGCCAGGAGTCATGCTCATTCATAGCACCTTCATTGGCTGTTCAGCTGCTTTTTGTTAACTGATTACAGGAAGCCAATTTTAACCCAGAATATAAAGTAGTTATGTTTGAAAGAGATCTTACAAAAACATTTACTTAAATTAGCTAAAATCTTTGTGCTGAAGAAGCAGTGGGGCATTTCTTTTTTTTATTGTTTCACTGTTTTTACCTTAAGTCACCTCTTATGTTAGCTACCTTACCCACCTATTGATTGTGATTTCTCTTGATGAGTTTGGATCCCTACTAAGCTGCAAATCAGATTACTGCATGTCCCAAATCTTAAAGTCTTAAATGTCCTTGACCCGTCTTAATGAGGTAGTATAGCTTGGAGCAATTTTCTTCTAAAACCAATATCTCTCCTCGTACACATACTAACATATTGCAGGGTATAGATTACCTCTGTCTGCCACACACACGCATACACACAGATACATGAACACAAGCCTATGGAGAGTGGATGGACTGACGTGCAAACTGCTGCTGTATTCTCCACGTTACACACAAACATCCTTTAACTCTCCAGAATGTAGAATCTCTCCCAACTTTCTCTGGACTGTGGTGGTGAGAAATGGTCTTGCAACAATGAGCCAATAAAAAACACCAACACAGAGTAAGAGAAACAGGGGAAGAGAAGAAGAGAGTGAGAAAGAGAAAACAGAGAGACGCAGTGCTAAGCGGCTTAAAGACAATGTAGAGGGGGAGGCTCATCTGAAGCCCAAATGGCTGCTGCTACCCCATATCGCTGCTCCACTTAAACACACCCCCACACACATAGACACTCACACAAACATATGCATGTGACACCTACCCGCCTACACATACACTCCTATCGCTGCTGCACATGAGTAACCCAGATGTGCTTCCCACGTATATCTCCTCTCTACACCCCTCCATCAGTGAGAATAAAGAGAAGGAAGCAGAGCAGAGCGCACTGTAGAAAACAGAGGGAGAAAATGAGAAGAGGGCTGTACTTGACTGAGAGAGCAAGAGAGGGAGGAAGTGGAATGACACAGAACACAAGCAAAGAAGACCGAATAAAGGGTGGGCAAGTGAGACAGCAGCGATGTCCCAATGGTGCAAAGGCAGGAGAAAACAGAAGGGGAGAGCGTGGTGACTCAGACTAACAGATGAGACGGCATGGGGAAAGGAGTTCAATAATACATGTTTGGAAAATCCCTTAATGGTCTGTGGGTCTGCCTCTATGGTGTCCTAGCCTCAAAGGTTGAGGAATAAAATGGACTGTGACATGGCACAAAAATTTAAAAACAAATTGTGTGTTTTGTACAGTGTTGAGTAGTCCGGGTACTCAGTAAAGTGTTACAGTTAGTGGAAAGTAGTGTATATTATAATGTAAACTAAGGTTTTTAGGTTATGTTGGTAATCCCAGTAAAACTCTTGTCCACCAAAATTCATTCACCCCTCTTTGTGAGATAGTTGGTGCTGAAAGTTTGGTGATCCCCTGGTTGTGTAATGGTAACCATGGGTTGTGGCTAGTTATGTTCATGACAAAATGGATGTAAAAACAAAAGATCTATTGCATAGAGGGAGAACATCATGGCTTCCTCAATTTTGGACAGTTAAAATGCTTTGCATCTGGTCAATGTCCAACTCTTCATGAAAGAACAAATGTACTTTGCTCTCGTGGGAAAATCCACTGATTGTGGAAATTCCATTACAATGAAGTGATTCTGGCTCAACATGTTGCTGTCATAAATGCTGGTGGGGATGGAGAATCGGTATCACTGTCACACCTCTGTGCAGTAGAGAGATTGGTTCAGGACATGTGGCCTTGGCACTGGGTGGGGAAGGGTGACTAGCTTCTGCCTAGAGAGGTGGAATATAGTTTCAGGTAATCTTAGCTTGCAATCTAGCCATTTGTGCATTTGTGAATCACTTTGATTTTGTTCAGAGTTGGGAAGTTGTCTCTCCACCAATACTCACAATGTGAGATGTCAAATCATTTTGGAAAAACAATTCTCTTTTGGTATAAGAAACATACTCACTGTTTTTCAGACATACCCAAGGCTCAATATAATTAACGGATACGCAGAGACAGCATTCAGAATCAAAAAAGAAAGAAAGAAAGAAAGAAAGAAAAAAAGTACTATGACATTCCAGTGTAAGAGTGTCTTCTAATTCAGAACAAGGGTGAAAAGCCCATTTTTACTATCCATGTTCCCTGCTTAATTGCCAATTACTGTGGTGTGACATCACATCATCATATCACAGTTTTGGTTCTTGAGGACAGATTTGCTCTTGTTCAGATACTGTACTGTACTGCATATACTGTACCAATGTCTTAATTGCAGTGTCAGGAGACATAAAGATGATGATGTTATGATGAAGTCAGATTTCATTTCATGTAATTATTTCAGAATGCTGCCTTCATTATGAAATATGAATTCCGACTGAGAGTTTATTAGATAATGTGTCAACTTTACTGCTTCTATGAAAAATAGATAGAAGCAAAGTACAGAAGACAAACTAGCTACGGGCGTTGTGTGCTTGGTTGCGTATTGTGCAGCAGGTGTCGGGTATCTGGGCCTCTAGTTCTGTTCCGAGTTCTGCATCTCTGTGGTCGGGGAACTCCTCAGCTGGGGAGGCGGACTGAGGCCTGAGGCAGGCAGCCAGATGCTCCCCCTGCAGGTGACTCTTCAGCTCAGTTTTCATCTCCAATTAAGTAGATCCACTTTACTCATCCAGATAAACATGGAAAAACAGTATAATTAATTAAGAATCATGTTTCTTTCCACATAATGAGTGTGAGTTCAATAATTGCTTTCTGATTTACTTAGCTCTGTCTCTAACTTGGTCTCTTGAGCTACAAGATGTTCAACATCCTTCACCAGTGGGTTTCTATTTTTGTCTGTTTGCCGTTTGGTGCTGGACAGATAATGTACAGTGACTTTATCAGAGCTTGTTTGCTAAAAACAAGTTGCCTGCGCATGCTGGAAATGGCACTGATAATAGCAATAGGACTGAGCCATACAGGAAATGTGCCATAAAACCAATGCAATGAATCAAAAGAGCAGGATAAAAATATCAATCCATCCATCGTCAACCGCTTATCCTGCGTACAGGGTTGCGGGGGGCTGGAGCCAATCCCAGCTGACATGGGGCGAAAGGCGGGGTACACCCTGGACAGGTCACCAGTCCATCGCAGGGCTAAAGTAAAAATATGTGCATTATATTATTGGGTTAAAGGGGTTTTACTACTGAATTTATTTAAAATCAGCATTTTAAAATTGAGGCTATTATTAATACTACCTTACAAACTGTACAGTTGTTTAATCTAAAACCATCCATCATATTTTATGAACCAATATCATCATTTGTGTGGAAATCTGCACAGTAACAATAGCTTTACTATGTAACGTTTTGTGGACAAAACAGTACAATGCTTACTGCCAAGATGTATAGTATAATGGAGCATAAAATGCTACATGTATACTCCAAGTATCTGTGGTACTCAATTACCAATTGTAAGGTTTTTGTGTAAATAAACTCTTGACAAATAGATCTTCACATTCTAGAGTGAAGAAAAAAAATAGATTACTACATTTTTTAGCATTGTTGGACATCACGGTAGCTAACGTTTAAAAAAAACGCGTTCTTGGCTTCAGTGTTTATAAAATCCTAAAAGTAATTTACTCCCCTGTCACAATTCTGCTAACTTTGAGTTTTGCATCAGGGGCTGTGCTTCATGCTAAGCTGATACATCTGTGTGCGCGTGGCTGTGTGGCAGCAAAACCACCATACAGTAGGCAGCTAAGGCGACTCATTGAATCGTGTTCATTTCCAGTACAGAGTGTGTGTGTTGTCTCTGTGTGTGTGTGTGTGTGTATACGTGCATGTGTCTGTGCTGTGTACCCCTATTAATATTGCAAACGCATCCTGTTCCAAAAAGACTCAAGTGTAGTTTGGAGGATTCGCTTGAGAGCATCGCTCTCAAAACAGATTCACTTTTAATTCATTTACTTTAGGCCCGCACCATGTGTTATGCAGAAACCGCCATTTGATATGCAGCATGTGCTTGGATGAGTTTAATTACTTAGCCGTCAAACAAAGTTATGCAGCATATGCAATTTCAGAAATATTGGTTTGGTACTTACATGGGATGCTTATCGATGTGGAAGGGGGTGTGTATGTGCTGTGTGAGAGTCTGTCTGGGTATTTATAAGACAATAACTGATGATAATGCTGTATTTGATTGAGACATGCCTGCAATGTAAATTCAGTATGATATCAAAGAGTGGTGTCTAGACACTGAATGAATGTTTGAAATATTTTGTAAATGGAGCATAATGGTGGCTTTGCAGGTCCTACTAGCTACATGTAACAGCCACTCAGTTGTCTGTTTTTTAATTTGTTTCTGTATGCACATCAGAAAATATTAATCATTTAACTTTTTGCAAGTAAAGAGCCTCCAAATATAATTGTGACTGTGTTAGCCCTTTGACATTAATATATGCACTCATTATATGATATATGCACTTAGTAATATGAACTATTATTACAACTCATACTTTACACAGCTAATCCTTTTACAAACCATTGCAAAGCATTGTTAAAAATTAATGCAAACATTATATATTGTGACTGACAGATTTTCATATCAGGTATAGGTATACATGATGTTTTGGCTAAAGAGCTAAATTTGACGAGATGCATACTCATAAATATACACACATACACATACACTACACATAAATATAATAGATCAAAACGGTTGGATTATGATAAATCAAGAAAAATAAACCACACCCATACACAAACATACACACATGAATACACAGTCTAATAAATACACACCTACATGCTCAAAAACAGAGACACACACACAGACTCTGACAAACCTATTTCGATAAGAGATATGTGTAACTGCAGGCCATTACTCCCGCAGAGGGAAGAGGCATCTTGACTGGGAGCTAATGGATAGAACCATTACCACCAAGGAGATCCTATGTTTCACCATTAGATAAGGAATCAATTATATGTGTATATGTTGCTTTCTGCCTCTTCCTTCCTTATATTTGCTTCCCAGCTCTCAAACTCTCGTTAGATATACAGCTGAAAGGCGAAGTCCAACCGTCATGCTCGGATAGGTCAGAAACTTTGGATAGGACCATTTTTAGCCTCCTACATATTTCAAATACAAAGCTCCTGTGCTTTGAGTTTTAAAACATCGGAAAAAGGGTAGTATCAGTGAAAAAGACTAATATGAAGTAGTTTAACATATTCAACATGGCGTTCTGTGCTCTGGTGATTAGTGGAAACTGCTTTTACTATAGTACCTCAAAATCCAAAGTGCCAGATGGTGAATTCCCACTGAGATGCTGCTATGACATGAATTGAAATGAAAAGTATAGAGATAGAGTGGGAGAAAAAGAGAGGAAGAGATAACCATCTCTCATCTGTGTCTCTTGTTTCCACTTTGTCCCTACTATTGTGCTGCCAGAGATGGAGTCCCCTGCACAGGGAGGCAACAAAGCAACAACAAAAATAAATCTATAAATAAAAAAGAGCAGACATATGACCTTGATGGTCTGACAACTTAACTGGACAAACATTGTCCTCTTTGAAATTATGTTAATTAGTGAATGAAAACAGGATTTCTGAGCAACAGTTTGGTAAGTAGGATATGACTCTGCTTATGTAGTGCTGTGGAAATGTTCTCAAGACAACAAGTAAATGGGAGAAATGTAAATATTGAGTTTGGATTAATAGCAAACAACATCAACAGTTAATATGGATGAAAAAGACGAGGCGTCTTCTAAAATTTGATAAAATAAACTCTACTATATGTTCCTGGCATATAAAAAGCCCTTTTCTCTCTGCAGCTGAGGTAAGTAAACTATTAGAAAAGTGGTCAATGTCAATATACATTTTGTTCATATAATTAATATCAATATATATATATATATATATATATATATATATATGCGCATTTTAATGTTTTGATCTGTTTTTAAGGATGCTCCGATCGATTACCAATCATATTCGGCCGATAATGGCTTGGTGGTCGCTAAAAAGGCAGATGAGAAAAGCCGATCAGATGATGCAATACTTGCCAGACAAATATTCAACAGCAGCTAAAATGGATGTATTTTCAGTCATTTCAATATAGACGGAGATTAACTGTTTAATTTTCCAGTATTTTTCCGTTCTCACCCGGTATCGTTCCATTAAATGTTTCCCTGTAAATCCCTCATATCTTTAACCTTTACAAAATCAAATAAAAACCTGCTGGTCGTATTTAAAGTTTTTGCTACTCTCTCCTCTGGTGAGATGACTGTGCTTCTTGCACAAGGATTAAATAAATAAAAACAACCCACTGCCTATAGCCTGTAAACCATATGAAATTATATTGAATATGGTAACTATAAGTACTATAAACAATATACTAACAGTATAATATGTAATTAACATTGTACTTTTATTTATTTAAATGTCCCTTATTTTCAAATGTCATTGATGACAGTTATGACTCCTGTCTGTAGCCCACTCTCCCACTCTCTGCTCCTCTCTCTAGTCCCTAAAGCCCACAGAACCTGCCTGAGCTTTCCAGAACAAAAAGCAGCTGCTTCAGAGTTTATCATCGACTGAGGATGCCTGTGCTCCTTTATCTCCTAAATATTTTGGCTACAGCCTTTTTTGTTGCAGTTTTTATAGTTGAAGTAAATTCATAAAGATGCTGTTTGTTTTGTTTTTGTAGTTTATTCCACAGGAAAGCTATATTTGGTAAGTTACAAGATGTTCACAGTAACCGGGCAAAGGCTGCTATGGTTTAAGTCTCTGAGACAGATAGAGTGTAATTTGTTGCCCATGTTTCTTGGCAATAAAATAAACAGTTGTCATATCATGATACTTTGTCATCTGTTAATTTTAATACTTTACGTACATTGTTTTTGGGACTAATTAATTAAATATACAGTATACTGTATAAATAAAAGGCTTCAAATAGACCCAGTGATCGGTATCGGCCGATACTGCTTTCAGAGATCGGTGATTGGCCCAAAAAATACTGATCACTCTTTTGCACTCTAACAAACAAACTTAAGATATTCATGAGCTGTAACAGCCCAAGGTCAGTTCAAGGTAGTGCAGCGATGTGGAATTGATTTCCACAGGGCTCGGGTGAATATCGGGTTACCTGGTCACATGCAAACATTTGCAAGCACAAACTCTGTAAGTGGTTCAGTCCATTTTTTTCATGTAGCTTTTCTCTGCACACACATGCAATAAAAACTAAATCGTATTAAAGTTTGCATGTACCTAAAAGGACACATGCAACATTGTTTTCTCTGATAAATGTCTTATTTAACAATCTCCCCGGACATCCTAATTGTGGTGTTGGCTCGTGTTTCAGTGCACTGAACTGGAAACCCTTGGCATCTGTGCTGCTCCCCTTCTTCCTCCTCTCTCACCTCCTCCCTCTTTCCCCTTTTCTCTTGTTTCCAAATTCCCTTCACCCATATCCCCCATGACATCTTTTTTTCCCTACCACTTAGCCTACAAAGAATTATCCCAATTATGTCATAGATCTGGTAAGGAACACAATAGTCATTTTCCAACTGGAACCCTGAGCATTAAACAGTTCAGAAAAGCTGAGCATCTGCTGCGTGAAGCAATTACAGTGCTGGTTTGATGCCAGGTTTATTCATTTATGAAAAAAAGCAGAATAAAGCACAGATGATTTCAAATGGAAATATGCACCTATGAAATCCAGTATTTTGGTAGAAAAATCTGTCGTAAGTTTCTGCAGAGCAGCAAGTATATTTAACCACTTACATTATTGGATTAAAAACACTTACATGCGTATTTTTTTGGACCCACCCAGTGAAGGAGCCCAGACTTGTGCCAGCAGCCAGAAGCTTATTTTTATGAGCACTAAATGGCGTCCAGTGCATTCACCCCTGTGAATAAAAGAGGTGCTAGTCTTGTCTCTGTGAAACACACCATTACTCCTCCATTGTTTGCCAAAGCACTTTGTGGAGAAATAATTTACACCACGTCTTTCCACTTCCAGCCTGTTCAACACAAGGTCAGGTCCAACAGAAATGGCCCTGTAGTGGCACTATATACCAACCAATAGGAATGGACCTCATCCATTACTAATCTATTAGATGTGTTTGTGGGAGCAATATGGAATTGATTAATCTGGTGTATTAAAGTGGGGCACTCATGCAATTGTTTTTGACTTTGTCAGTGGACCAAGAAATTAGAAGAAGCCTAATTAGCTTTTTCTTCTTGCAACCATGGGATACTTTTCCTTCTGCAAACTGTACATTTTTAAACTAAAATCATGCAGTGAAGAGAGACAGATGTGGTTTTTTGAACATGTTATGTAAATTAAAACGTGTTAGATTCTGTATACTACATACAAAAGCCTTACTCTTAAACCAAGTCTCGTAAGAATGTGTAAAAAAGCACTACACTAAAATTTGTTCATAAATACACTAAGTACACTGTGGAATGCTTTGTATCATAATTTTAGGTTTAGTAAAACAACATAAATACATTTAGGAAAGACAGATCTAGTCTCTGTTGTTTTGCAGTGGTTCACTAATTGTTCATTTTCTGTAAAAATAATACAATTAGTTTAAACGTACCTGAGTGGGAGCCTCTTGGTGAGAGGACAGTGGAGGGGACTTGACCTGTTCCTGATCCTGAAGAGGGGTCCTCCAGAAAACAATAAGAGGCTCCACTCTCCTTTTCCTCTCTGACTTATCTCTGTATCCACAGCCGTCATTCATGCCATGCTCAACCAGATAGCACCAGGGCAATTATTTCCGGAAAAGCACAATGTTGGGTGATAAACATAACAAGGGCCAACATTATTTTTACAGCTATTTTTGCCCAGTAATGTTGATGGTGTTGTTGTTGCTGCTGACACCAGATGCTGATTCTGATTTTTTCTAGAATATTGTTAAAGTAAGTAATATTTGAATTTTGTGCAGCATACCTCAAAAAATATGGTAGAAATCAAACCAGATCTGTGCAACACTCATGTGTCCCAAATCTACCCCTCTCTGCTTTACAGTTTAACTGATGGCTGAGGTTTATACACACAGACACACACATGCAAACGCATGGCTGCAAACAGAATGCCGGCTGTAGCAGCAAGAATAAAGGTTATATTTGCTAGGCATAGTCCTCAGCATGGCACACTCTCCAGACATGCACCACCTATTTTGCAGAGCCAGAAATTAAATTGTATATTGGGGGAAAAAGTGAAATATGTGGTCTATTTGCAATGCAAATTCCAGGAGGCTGTGGCCACCCGGGGACAATCATAGACAGCAGGCGCATCCAGAGAAACATGCAAGTGAGTGTTTTGTTTGCATTTTGTATTCTCTCTCTTTGTGTGTCTCACTCTCTTTCCATTTCTGAAGACGTATATGTATTTCATGTATATTGATTCAAGCAGGTCACAGAGTTAGAGAGGTAAAAGACCCCTGCAGGAGTGCCGGCCGCAGTCTGATCTCCACCAACCAGTAAAGCAGTCGAAATGGCCAACAAAAAAGCTGATTGTGGACCATAAGCTCGCACTAAATGGGCTTTTGTAACTCTGTAGGAATCACTTAAGCCTTTGTCTAACTCTGTGGTTGAACTTGAGAGGTTGAAAGAGTTTTGCAATAGTTCATACAATATGCATAAGGGACCACATGATACACAACACAGAATGTCAGATTAGGATGAGGAAAGATAAGTGCCTGCTAGTTTGAATTTGTGGTTTTATTACATGCCTGTCAAGGATGAATAGAAAACATTGCTAAAAATATCAAAGGGCCATCAGGGCAGATTAGCTCCCACTCACAGTGCACTGGTTAATAGTAAATAAATACATTTGTGATTTATCCGGTCGATATAAAAAGTTCCCACCTCGACTAAGTAGAAGTAATATGAATTAATATGGTGCTGCTTATTATTATTATTATTTCAGTTTTTATCTTGTGAATAAACCCTTTTAGCCTTTGCTGCTGAGTGAGTTAGATATGTTGGTCCTTCGCCCGTTGCACCATCATCCTCACTGAGTGGCTAAAAATGCGAGCAGGTGTTGATGTTTCAGTTGGCAGCAGGAAGTTTTGTTGACCATTAGTGAATTCCAGCCAGACAACGAGCTTTGGAATTCAGATATTCAACACCTGGTAAAGAGTTTATTTAGACCTCAGTGTAGACCCCAGCAAAGCTGTAGAGATGTATTGTTCTTTCAGATGCTGTACAACAATCTCCACGGTTTCCTCTCTTTAACATATAATATGTATTTGTTCTGAATATTAGCTTTGACAAATAAGATGAGAGATATATTTTCTGAACATGAATTCCCCATACATCCCCTTCTCAACTCCTCACCTGTATTTCTTTTGCTTTACAGAGAGTTAAGGGAATGTGGATGAAACGGCAAAGTTAACTTCTTACTTTCAAATACTGTACAAGTCGGTCTGCAGCTAAGCTATTGGAACCGAAATTACTGTCAGACTAAGACATGTTTACGAGTGCCATGTTCAGCTTTAATTCCCTTGTTTAATCTGCTCTGTGTCGTATCGACATCAATTCTACGGTACAGTGGAGGTGTTATTGCGCATATGAATGAAATAGAAGCTATTGATTTTTGTAAGCTTTAGTGTCCTTATTTTAATACAACAAAAATTTAAAAAACAATGACTTCTTAAATTGTATATTTTGCTCTCTTCTTTGCACAGTAGTATCTAATCTTTCAAATATTCTCTGTATCACATGCTTTGTTGTCTTTGCCATAGGCGCACCACAACATCCATCTCACACGCTCTCATCTGATCAAGCTATTTATTCATTGCAATTTATTGTGAATTTTGAAGGGACCGATCCCAGAGGTGAACGGCTGTGCAGAGATGCCATTTTCTCTGCATAAATCAATTATATTTTCATTTTCTTTGGATTTTAGTCTGTGGCAACTACAGATATTTTCTAAACCCATCTTTGCCACAGGCAGTCAAATGATCATGTCAAGAGAAGCAAAATTTGTAACTCTCTGTGCATTTGTTATAACATTACGTTTAGCTATTTTTCCCAGGTTGGACCGATCAAGTGTGCTCACTCTTTTTCATAAGCTCTCCAATTCATAATCATTCAATTACACACACATTTGGGACTAAATATCTTCACTGTTCTAAAGCAAAGTAAATAATGTGCATTTCTTTTGCATAGCTAGTGCAGCTGTTGCTGAAGCTTGAGCTGTGTCATTTACTAAGGAGCAGCTGTAAAAAGGGTTGCTCCTGCTTTGTGTGATCCCTGGGCCCACTCCATGCACAGCCTCACACTGACGTCTGGCTGGTTGAAACAAATACTCAACCAAAAATGTATGTTTTAAGCATCAACACAAACCACCTGATGGCTTGAAAGGTGGCATGAAAACATTGTAGTGGAAGGCGATAGCTGTAGTCAACTTGGGTCCTCAGCAGTTACAATGGATTTTAATGGGGAAACATTTTCATGACAAAAAAAGTTAAAAAGTATCCATATAAACTTGTAATCCTGCAGAAAAATCCACTCCTCAATTATGCAGCAATAGCTCATTATTTTCACAACAACACTGATTCCATTGATTTTCCCATTTAGACAAACAACTGACTAATTAGCAGGCGCGGTTAAGGACAGTGGCTTCTTAGATGCATTAATAAAAAATAGCAACAGGTAAACAGCTGTATGTGTGGATGAGATTGATCCACAAGTAAACACAGCAGTCATCCTCAAAAAACATTGAATTACACACAGTAGCATTCCAGATACCAGCATGACCTTAGCTGAATTTAAGACAAAGCCGTTGAGCTCCACTGGTTTCCTTTACGTCCTGGATGAAATGAACCATGACAGAAACAAGCTCTATACCAGGGATAGGAAGTTCCCGTTATGTAATCCCAAATGGCGTGTACAGTGACTTAATGCACATTTATGATTGGCAGTAGCTTTTATTCACAGTGTTAGAAGAAATCCCATCCTCCATTATTATTATTTTTTATTTAACAGCATAGAATATTTGCTTGATCTTAGACAAGGCGTCTTTTTCCCGCAACCCCTCGCTTCCCTTATCCATTTCTTTCCCATGAAAGGAGTAAATGTAGATGACAATTCATACAGCAAAGTAGAACAAATGGGTTTCTCTCTATGTATGTTTCAGACCTCTGGGAGCAGGGCCTCTTGATAGTGGTTGTAGGTAAAGCATCACTAACATTTTAGTTTTACAGCCACTCAGGCAAGTGTATTTGTCACCACTCTTCTCCGCTTCTCTCCTGAGACAAGTCCACAGAATAATGAAATGCAATTAAGGACAAGGAAAATGTTTTTGTTTGCTAGTATTGGTGTTCACAGCTCTGTCTCACAGACAAAAATGAACATATCTGTGAATAAATCAAAAGTGAACAACATTAGCGATGTTTGCTCGGTCTTGTGAAAGCATCCGAGCATTTGGTGATAGGCTGTCAGTTCATTAATGCAAATGCAACAGCAAAATAAATCCCACTTCCCAAGGAGTGGGAATGATTATATGTTTCTATTTTTATTTTCTATGAAGACAGAGTGATGAAATGGTAATTGGTCCTGGTGCTGAATCAGTTATTACTACCTGATGGAATTGGATTTTGTTCAGTCTTAGCAGATAAAATCTTGCTTCTTAACCTTTTAAATGTTTACAGTTTTGTTTCCTCAACACATATTTTACCTTTTTCATTTCCCCCTCCTCATTCTTGCTTCTCTCATCTCTCCCTTCCCCTTACTCCATATTTCCTTTAACATTTCCCCTTACATAAGTCGTAGCAGGGCACCTAGCTACAGTCTGAGTCCGAGTACAGATGTAACTGACAGATGGATAGGAGGGGGTTGTCTTGATTTTCAGCCAAAATCCAAATCCTAGCTTTTTACTGTTCTGTTATACACACACACATACATACACATACACAAATACACATATGTGATAAACACACATTATAACTTGGACCATATAGCTCAAATTACTTTCATAGATGTAGAAGCAATTCATTTCAAATATATATTTGACTCTAGGAGAATGTTTTGGGTTTTATTTGCTGCATTGACATCTATGTATGTGTAACCAGCACCAAAATGCTTCTAAACACATTTCATTCTTACAATTTCTCAAACATACTAATGCCTCCAAGTAATCAGGCGAGCCAAGTTGAGAGCAGCCATATCAGTGTCAGGGTCAGAATAAGGAGTGTAATCCTGAACCTGATTTAGTGTGCAGAGAGAGAAAGCTGATTATAAGCCACAACCACCCCTATGTCACCTGGCTTCCCAGGCTGCACTGGTAAAACACTTCTTTTATCATAATCAGAATTTACTTTATCATCAGTATTTCATTTACTTATTTTCTGTGTAATTGTTTGTCAAATGACTGGTGTTTATTTATTTCCCCTAATTCCTTAGTTTAAAGCATAAAGGCTGTACAATAATTTGTCTAGTATAACAGCACATTCGTGGACCGTAAAACGTTTTTCCGCCACTAAATTGTCACTAAAGTGAATATCCCACAGGTGGGATTTGGGAGTCAACTCATCTGCTTTGTATGTATACTTGAGCATCCCAAAATGTCCATAATAGTGCAACAAATCAAAAAAAATTTTCAATGCTTTTGCTGTGGTATACATTGTTATGACCTGGCTCAAATGACCACAACAACAGGGAGATACACCATGGCACCCATTTATTAAACTTTGTTTATGTGAACAAAAAACAAACAAACAAAAAAAAATGAAATTAAGGCTTATGTCAAACTAAAGGTGATAAAGAATTGTGTATGAACATCAGTGGTTTCAGTCATGTCAGGGCAGAATGATGGATGCATGGAAAACGTGTGTAAAGATGTTGTAATGTGCAAGAAACAAGATAACTAAAACAGCATGTCCATAAACCAAAGCAAAGGTGCAACCTGTGGAGGGAAACAGAGGGTAGTCAGTTAGCAGGGACTTGCCTAGCAGCATTTCTCTAAGAATGAGAATAAAGAGTTACAAATACTCTACAGGGAAATTAGCCCAGGTGCCCAGAGTTAGTGCAATCAGTCTCAGCTCTTCACCTGCAAGGGAGAGAGATTGGCCACATCCACACATGACCCCACAGGGCGTCACAACTCCTCTCATACACAGAAATTACTGTTACTATTATTTCATTCAAATCCAAATATGATTAGTTTTGGTACAGGAACAACCTGAACTGGAATTAAAATGTGCATTTTACCTAAGGATAGTAATAGTCTTTTTTCCCCAATCCATTTTTAGTTTGTATTCTACTCCATTTGTGTTAAATTGTCATGTATTTTGGTGTTTATGCCAATACTTACTTTTAGACAAGTTTAAGTTTAACCAACTAATAGACAATTAAGAGTAGTTTTAGCTGCTTTTTGCAGAATCGATTAGTAATGGATAATATGATTTAGTTAGCATCAACAGATTTATAGTTTATTTTGTAAAACACGACTGCTTGAACATTTTTCAGCTACATTCATGAGACGCTCCAGCAGTCCCCTTTGCGTAATATGTCCTTATTCATCACTATTTACTAACGCATTGTCAGAGCAGCCATTGCAATACAACCCTGACCAATAAGCAATATTTAGAATACATGGTTGGATTGTACGTGTGCACAAAAAAAAACGTTATTGAGCTTTAATATGGTTAGAACTTTATGATGAGAGTAAGCGTGGTGAGACTAAACCAAGGGTGCGACATTTTAACAATGCTAAGAAACAAACTCAAAGGCCATTTTTCTTCTACAGGAATGAAAAGTAAATAAAAAACCTGGAGACACCCACACAAATATGAAAGCAGTATACTGATTAGGTGCTTTGAATAAAAAGGTCTGCTTTATGCTATGGCGCAGCAGTTTCTCACTGGGGCCTTTTCGCTTTATCGGATAATACTGACATCAGAGCAATTGGAAACTGAGGAGACATTACATTCATTGAAGGCCCTATGAATGAAATATTCGACTAACTTGACTTTTTCTCTTTTTTTACAGGATACTACATACAATATACCATGCTACAGTATGCTTGTTAAGATGGATTGGTATTGTGTGCAATTGGTGGGATGGTAGTATTACACAGAGAGCCTTGCTGCTGTGCTGCTCGGCTGACTGTTGCTGTCACAGAGGCTTGTGCCTGTCAGTGAGATAAATGACATTCTAGCTACCCTGCTATCTACTTGATACCTAAGAGACAGAGACACTGGTGATGCCCTTCAAATGCTATACACCATCAACCCTGTGTGTGTCTGTCTACTGTCAGGAGAGCGGTGTGTTTGTGTGGGTGGGTGCAGGTGGGTGCGTCTGCTCATCTCACAGCATTTTATATCATGCAGATTTGTTAGCACAGTATGTGTACTGTTGCACGTATGCATTCAGTTTATAAATATGACCATCCTCTTTAATCACATAAAATTTACAGTACGTGAGAAGGAAATTATCCATGACACTGAATCATGGCACAACAAGGATTGCTGTTCTGGATGAGCATTGCCTGTAACCACACAACATGCACAACATGTCTTCATGGTTAAATACAAAAGTACCATTTGGAGCATGATTGAAAAAATATTATTTGAGCCTAAATTGTTTTGCTTTATCCACAGTATAAATAGCTTTATATCAAGGAAATGGAAAACACTCAATTCTGAAAAGTTAATTAGTGCTCATAGGTGGTACATAACTGCTGGTTTTAGATTGCTGCTACCCTGCTGCTTCTCCTACTTATTGGAAAAGAAATGTAGCATTTACTAAGTCAGAGGCAACACAAACTGTACACAAAAGTGTAGTACCACCTGTGACGGAGTACCTTCACTACGGGGGAGTATGCGCTCTGAATGCCATACCAATGAGCCTGGCTCTTTGGCGTTGCGTTCATGTTGAACGATTGGTACCCTGTAGACTGGGGTGGGGCTGGAAATCGATTTTTAGATGCATCGCGATGCGGACGTGAAAGATTCTGACTTGACTAAAAAATCTCATGATAATGTAATTTTAATGGAACGCAAAAGGCGGAACTTGCGGAAGTGCAGCGTGCGCACATAACAGAGAGACCAGTGCTCCCCCTGTGTTCGGCAAACCACTGCTTCGGAATGAAAAACCTTCCTACTTAAATGTCACACAATCATTAATTTCAATGCGCAAGTAATGATTTTAACTTGCATGGTGACACTCAACGCTGTGTATCCTGTGTGTGAGGCCGAGTGAATGACAGAGAGTGAAAGTTAGGAGAAAAATATTAGCATTAAGTTTTTGTCTGGTAGTAAACGTGCAGCCTAGGTGTGTGCGTTTAATAAAAGTCTGTAGTTTCCCCAACTGCTGGAAAAGTGAAGCTAACATCTCCTCCATAGCCAGTTTTTTTGTCTCTTATGTAATGTTAGCTAAATTAGTAACGAAGAAATATTAATTAGCTCAGCTGTATGTCATTACTAACTCACCTACTAACTACTTGTTGAAGGGTTGAAAACATCAGGTACAAGCTTAGGCTAAACTGGTGGACAGCTCTGTCCTGTACACATACTGTAATTTGCATTCTGATAATTATATTTCAGTTTTTAGAGGAGTCTGACAATTGGTTGTTAATGAAATGAGTGACCATGGAGATGAGGGGAATGAAGTAAATTAGGGGTGCAAACTAGTCCTCTTAAGCTAATTAGGAGATGTTTCTTTTGGATTTTAATACCCAAATTAAGTGCTTATGTGTGACTGATTCATGGTTTGGTTTGTGTATTTGAAAGGTTATCAACCTATACCTACTGCCCCACACTGATCTATCAAGTCACCTTCAAGAAACTATACCATATTATTCCATCACTGGTCTATCAAACCATCTCAAAGAAAATAAAGAATCAAGAAGTGAAAAGATTGAGTTGTCCTTTGCGTTCTTCAGAGAGAAAAGCAGTTTTCAAGTTTGGGCTGAGCTGTAATCAATTAAAAACACACAGAACTTGACAGTATCCAGAGATCCGGTATAGAAAGAAATTATGCATCAAGATGCATCGATAATCGTTTCATAATCGCATCGCAGCCCTCTAAATTGTAATTGACCCAGGTTTGATCCGGGTGCAGTCAATGCTCTCTGCCTTTGTTACACCCTCACATAACAACAAGTAATTTAATGTGATCAAGAGCAAATCCATGATATGAACTCAATAATCCACAATAATACACATACAACAGACTGTATTGGTGCATGAAGTGTCGATATGATACATTGTATTTCGAGACGTAAAGTTTTTATTTTCTTCTCCTACACGTCAAAGTCTACGTGAGGATGTGCTTTTGATATCATATCAGAGCTTTAATGGAGATTTTTAAAAGTTTGAGATCCTTGTTCTGGCCTGACAGAGTTGATAAAACACTTGTTAAAAGCAGCAGTAAGCAACAGCAATTACAAGACAAACATTTGCTCCAGTGACAATCTTGAAGCTAAACACCACCTTTTTCCTTTGGCACTGAGTGAGAGCAAAGCTGCCAATGGACTCACTTTGAGCCCATAATACCCCTTCCTGAGCACCCCACACTCAGAGTTAATAATGCACTGGTAGCTGACTGTTGATGCTGCCAAATCTCAGTAGTGACCGCAGCTACACTAGTATCTCCCTCTGCTTTTGCCTTCAGGTGGGGACCCTGACCTTTGTGAGCGGCCAGCTGGAAAATGTCAGTGCAGCGTAAACTGTTAGCGATCTCAATTTGCGATGGCATTTTCTGAAGCCAAACCCTCAGGAAGCCACTGAGGGTTGTGCCATTGTAGCTTGTGCATGTGTGTTCTTGAGTATTTATTTACCTATGAGTGTGTGGTTGTCAATTCTGACTTAAATACAGCTTGACTGATTTGATGAAACACGCCAAATACCCAACTTTTATTTGTGGTACCCTTGATACTTTTAGATTTTCTTTTAACTCTCTAGTTCACATTTTTACGTACCCCTACTAAGTGTTAATCCTTTGACTTCAATTTTGGTTTGTTCATTGTCTCACCATCAATGGCTACTATTACATACACTGTATCTGTGTGCAGTGTATGTCTCACAGATTAAAAGTTCAAACACTGTGCCAGGCTATCATCTAAAAAGACAAATAAACAGAAGATGATAAGATTAACAGTCCTGTCAATTAGAATATGTATGAATCCTTTGAAGGACTTAAGTATGAATCAGAAAGTCTAGTCAGTCTTTCAGCTACACAGCCTAAAAATTGAAGGTTTTCTGTGTACAGTACGATCAGCTAAATCCCCCTGGCTGTTTAGGCCTATTATTGAAAGAATGCCTGGCTTTATAATGCTAAATAATGAAGACAGTCTTCAGGGAGCTGGGCGAGATGACCGATACTATCTTAATGCTGTCAAAAATGCCAAACAGAGGGATATCAGCATGAATGTGGCCGTTACAGAAAGGGATGGCCTTGCAGATAGCACCGCCACAAATGGCAATGAGGACTGTTTGCTTAGCTGCACTGTTATCTTTAAAGGAGACCTATTATACTGCTTTTCCAGTCCTAAATTGTAGTTATGTGACCCCTGTATGGCAATTTGCATGATTCAAAGTTCAAAAAGATAATTTTCATTTTCTTCATGTAGGCCTTCATTTCAGCTTCTGTCTGAAACATGCTGTAGATACTCCTGTCTCTTTAATTCCCCCCCCAAAAGCCCACTACCTTCTGATTGGCCAAGACCTGAAGCACATTACCAGGCTGTTATTGCTGCTGAGCGGTACAGACAGACTGAGCGTTGCTGTGTGGAGCAAATGACCATATCTGGAAAACCGTTTCCCTGTAGCTCCATTTCTCATAGAACGGAGCTGAGAATTCTTTTAAATACTTTAACCTCATTATTTGAAGCTTTGGCCATGTTTAACATGAACATCCAACATTTTAACATTGTAGATAAGTCATAAAATATGGAAAAGCATAATAGGTCTCCTTTAAAGTGAACAGGTTTCCTATAGTGGTTTTGGCTCAAGCAAGCTAGCGGTGTGTGGCAAAGATGTTCCTGTACTCCGGGCAAACTCAGATGACTGAAACCCAGCCAGCCCAGAAGAATCACCCTTGTGAGGTTGTGGACACAAGCATTCAAGCTGCTTCTATGTCTATTTTTACATTTCACTCACATCTTTTGAACATTGTATGGTTTAGACGCAGTGATGTAAAAGGCTTTGCTTTTTCCACTCCAAAACAGTCCTTCCAGAATAATTTATCCTGTGCTTTCCCCTTCTACTGCTTCATTTGATAAAAGACATATTTCCCAGCCCTCTACTCTACCAAACTGTAGTCCAGTGGACCAACCTTCCCTTAGGTCCTTGCTGTACTTCTTAAACTCTCTCACCTACTAACTAAACTCTAATTTGCTCTCTTAGCCAGTTTCCTCCGGGGTTCACCTTGTCCAACTTCTTGCCAGTACATGCCCTGGCATTGGCTTCCAGAATAATTCTTTCATTAGGGATAAAGCAGAGGGTGATCTTACTGTTGACCATAAAGTGCTGTCCATTTCAGGGCTTTCCCTCTGAGTTTGTGTGTTGAAAATCCTGGGTTAAGAGACAGCATAAAGCAGAGATGGAGGGTACAATTAAAACTCCCACCTGAATAAGTTATGTCTTTCTAATAGATTTCAGGAAATAGTCATGAATATATAAAGAGGAAATTTGCATTCATCAAATCCTTCTTTCTGGTCAAACAGTGAAGAAACAAATTGATAAGGAGAGGGAGAGAAAGAAGTTGGGGAGGGGAGGCTTTCAGGCTGGCTTGAAGATGGGGATGTAGCATAAAAAAGCACAAAGAGAAACATGGAATTACATTTAAAACACTTCTATAAGAGCTACTACAAAATTAATAACCATTTAAACACTGAAAAAAAGTTCAAATGAGAATCATGCATGTGAGGCTCTTTCAAGCTTAGAAAAGAGAGGAGAACAAGACAGAGATGGGGTCAGAAATGCGACAGCAAAGGAGATTGTTGGGAACGGGAATCAAGGGCACCGTGCCGAAAGCTTTTAGGGATGTGACCTTTAACAAACAAGTGTTGGAGGTAGTATGGCTAAATGCCACACAAAGAAACTTTATGGAAATGTATTTGCAGGGCAGATGTGGGTTGGACAGGGAACACTGGAGAATGTATAAAAAGTAGCATCTTGCTCTTGTAGTGATTGAAGCATAGTCTGTTTTTTATCAGCGTAGGGATTTTGTGAAGAGGTTGCCAGTAGGCACAAGGGAAAGATTCAGGCTGGAGAAAATGTATTAATATACAATTTTTATTACAGTTATTTTCTTATAAAGATGTGGAGATTTAGACCAAAACATAATTGGGAACTAACGATTATATTAGATTTTTGGATTTGGATTCTGGATTTTCTTTGTCCTCCCTACAGGGCTTATGCCTATCCTAAACAATGCAAATTAAATAAGATGTGAGTGAGGATAATGTTATACATTAGTAAAGAGACTAAATCAACACCTCCATTTTCCATCTCACATATTAATGTATTTTATTGGCATGCCCATTATTTAGAACAGAATTGTCAAACCAAGTTTTCCAAGGTTAACAATGTAAGTATGGTAATGTTGAATGAAAGAAAAATACCATAAACAGTTTACACATTACAGCACAATATAGAACGAAAACATTTATGATAAGATATAAATAATAGTGATAACCACTAAAGAAAGAAGCTAAAATAAATATAAATAAGAAAATTATTCGGAAGGTGCTACATTTTAGTTTTATGTATCACTCCACTCGTTGCCCATCTGTAACATGCTGACATACTGTATGCTGACTCTGGGTCAGCATAAATATTGGGTTCTGGTCTGAGAGCATATCAAATTCTTGGAATTTGAGTTTTATTTTGGTAAATAACTTAATCTTCTGTCTTTATACAGGCTAAAGTGTAGCAGGATGTGTGTTCTAGTCTCTATGTCTTGTTGTTGGCACTCTCACTCTTGTTCTGTTTGATTGCCTGACTGAGTGATTTGTCAGAGTCTGGTGCTGGCTTGTCTGGGTCTGCATGAATATTCCTGGCATGAAGGAGGTCCCTTGGAGCCTGGATGCTGTCAGGGGGTTGCTGTGACAACTGATGGGATTTACGGCTGACAGATAACTTTGTGAGGCAGAGATAGGGATGGAGCACGGGAGGGGGTGGTGGATGGTGGCTGGGGTGCATTGGTGTCATTTGACATCCACAGTGTATCTCAATTTTCACCTTCAAACTGTCGTCCATGAGACAGAGCAGCATCTCACAGTACAGACACACTTACATACACAAAGAGATTTTGTTGTGTTTGTGTAACTCTCTATATATGAAGTATGTGGAAATATTAGGCTCTCCCGATGTTGGGGTTTTGTACAGTGATACCTCAAAGAGCTAAACAGAAAATCATTTTCGAAGCCCTTTTTTGGTCTGGTTTCTTTGATTCTGTGTGCACTTAATTCACTTCAGCAATTTTAGAGAGAGAGATGCCCTCTGTGATAGATTAGTTTTTACTATCGTGGAAGACAAGATGGAGTGCACCAATTAACATGGCTTTTGACAAATGAACTTGAAGATGGAGTTCGCTAAGGAACCAAACTGCAGGGAATTATAATATATGATGTTTATTATGATAGATGGTGGTCCTAAAATCTTGGAAGAAATTAATGAACTTTTGGTTAATATTAAAATTTAGTTACTGTTTAGTTTAAGCTGTTAGATTCCAAGGGTTGTGTCTCTTCCTCCAAATGTTTAATGTTGTGTGAGCAAGTTAACTAGTGTCTGCGCGTGCTAATTCTAGTCTAAACCACTTGCACTGATTCAATTTCTGTAAAATAAAACCAAACTTTGCCAGCCAGCCAGCCGGCAGAAAATTACTAGGATGGTGGTTTATGCTCCTCTCTGACTCAAATCATCCATGGATGAAAACATTGTTTATTGGCAGTGAAAGCTAAATGCCTTCGACATGAGGAGAATTCTAGTTGAACAAATCAGAATTCAGCCTGGTTCACTGAATCCAAGAGCAACTGACAAAATGAAAAGACAAAAAGGGAGAAAAAGACCAATTTTTTCCTCTTTAACGGATGACAAAGACAGTACAGCAACACTCACAACAAGCTCTGCTGCTCTTTCCCTAGAGCAGTAGCGTGACTGCTTGGACAGAGCTGAAATGGGCAGGACCAAAGAGACTGAAAAAGTACAGCCAACATCCTCAACGAGCTGCCTCTCTGTGACATTTTAGCGGTGGCTTGAGGCTGCGTGTTTGAGACATTTAATGTGTGTGTGTGTGTGTGTATGTGCGTGTGTATGTGTGCACGCATGTGCCTTGTGCTGGCACTTCCCAAATTTTAAGTCTGACAGTGTGCTAAGACTTAAATTTATATTTTTCCATCAGGACATTGTCAGAAAGTCTTTAGGACGGCGGCAGGAGCGAGGCTGACATAAAACATTTACAACATCAGATCAAAGGTCACAACATACTGTAACACAAAGCAGACAGCCTAAGGCTAGATTTTGTCCTAAAATGACACAGGTCATCATGCAGTGAATGGAAAGTATTAAACACCAGCACAATAATCACCTCTGCCAGCATCAAGATTCAATGAAAGTCATTTAACACCACATTTCACTTTGAGTTCCATCCATAATGAATCAGCACTCGCTACATCTGTTTGGTTTGCTGGTGGAAACCAGGTTAATCGTACTATATTAAGACTTAAAATTAGCATGAAGTTTTTCCAAGCTCCAAGGAGACATGTTATTAAATAACATGATTGTGCTGCATATTTGATTCCACTTAAACTTGAAATGTGTGACCTACAAACAAATGGGCACCAAGAAAAAAAATGAAAACATATTACTTGTGACTTCATCCTTTATTTCTAGTAGCATTTGTTTTATTTGTCTCTCTCTCTGTTTTTCTCTCTCTCCATTTATCTGTCTATCTCTCGCTGGTAGCAATAATTATAAGGCTTTAACATAAATGTTGAATTTATTAACCCTGCCACAGCATATATGCCTTGGCAATTTGCTTTCAGATTAACATGTACACAACACAACAGTCTTACATGCTGTAACTTTAATGTTTCTGACAAAATACACAACAATTGAAGTTAAAGTCAGAAAAAAACAACACATAGCGGCTTTGTGAGCAGGTATTATTTATCATGTTAACCAATTTTGTTTACTGTATGTCGGTACCAATCCATCCTGTGGATATTTAACTGGATGTGTAAAAACCTACTGGAGACGCTGGCGGAAAGGTCATTGAATCACCAAAGTTGGTAGGATTCATCCTCACAATTAATGTCTTTTTCAAAATGTTGTGGCAATCCATCCATTAGCTGTTGATATTTCAGTCTACACTGTTAAAACTGTTACTTGGATCTAACTCAATAAAATTAAGACAACATTTTCCAACTATTTTTTTCAAGTTTAGTGAACTAACTGATATTTTGAGTAAAGACAACTTAATAATGTGAATTTCAATGTATGCAAAAATATTAAGTAGCATTTTCAGAAAAAGCCAATAAATTGAGTACTATCAATGTAGAAAATATCATCATTTTATACACATTAAACTTAATTAAAATAGGTAACTTTTAAATTAAAAAAATAAGTAGATAATGTTCTGATTTATTAATTTTGATCAATTTACCCTCTTTGTTTTGAAAGTGTAAATAGCTTCAAATAAATAGTTGCTACTATGTCAATTTCCAACATTTATTAAATCATTGCCATATCCAAAACAGTAGCAATGAGCTGGACAGTATAAACATTGGTATTCAGGCATTCAAGAAAACATGCCCTCAGCAAATAAAGTGCAGGTTAGTGGAACACCTTCACAGTACAGTTCTGTGTACATAATGTTACAAAATTTAAAATTATTTAACAATTTACAAACCAAATTCAAAATGAGCTGGATAGTGTTAACAATCAATAACATCTATTCATGCATTAAAAAAAAAAGCATGACCTCAACTTATAAAGTGCAGGTTAGAAGAACACCTTCACAGTATATTTTACTGTGT
>NC_060161.1:1757435-1780791 GCF_021292245.1 Micropterus dolomieu | reverse complement strand
GTCATGAACTTGGGGCTTGGTTTTGGGCGCAGTGTGTCAAGTCCCACGAAAAGTCTTTGAAACACCTCAAATGTTTTGGAAAGCTTGGATGGATACTCAAGATTAAGTGCATATGTCAACCCAAGCAGGAAGCAGCATGCTTTGGCCAGGTTTCCAAGATTGGTAAGGACTGGTATTCCCTCAATGATGATTCCTACTGCATCTGGCTCACGGCAGACATAGATGCTCATGTTCTTAATTTTCAGGTCCTCATGAACAATGGTCTCTGCGGCCCCCTTTTGAGATACAAGATAAAGTATTTAAGACAAACAATCACATTTATTAAGAAAAATAAATAAATGCATAAATAATCCACTACCTGCCAAATGCTGGTTCATTCAGTTCACATTAAAGGGTAACGCTTGCCAAAATTTAACCTAGGCTATTTTTGTTAATCTACCAGAGTCATTCTTTCTTGTAAAAGCATAATTAGAATGGAAATGAGCACCACCGTTGAGGTGTGTTAACCGCGGGCGGTGTGGGTGTATTTCAGGCTATGTGCTAATCCACATTAGCTAACAGTGCCCACACTCATAGTTGCAAATGTTTGCTCCCTCATCAATGTGGTTTTGGTTAGATTGTGTGGATTGTGTACTCGCCAAAGTAACTGCTGCACTGGCACATTAACATTCATCTCCAACCGACGATAATCAGTAATCACTTAACTTAGCTAACGTTAGCTGTGGCTACGTGTGTCTGTCGTAGCTTCGACAGCGTTGGCAGTGGACTCAATGTTTTTGAAGAAGTTACAAACACCTCTGAAACATTAAACTATCACACAAAGACAACATTACTTATACAACGCGCACACACACGTAACGTTAGATTAATACAGTAACTTATGTGGCTCAAGTTAACAAACTGTTTGAGGTAACGTTAACATTAGAGCACATTCGAAATTGGCGCTCTTCGACAGAGCGATTGTGCAGCACAAAGACGTTAATTAGGGTAAAATCTCACTTTTAACAATACAAAGAGTTACTTACATGAGGTACGTGAAGTATTATCCGGCTCCGTAGAAAACCCCGTTCGAATAAACTTCTGGAACAGACGAGAATGAAGGATTTGCCCGGGCTTGTTCTTCTGTTGCTGCAGGTAGTGGACGGGTCGTGTCTTTTTACGTCTGATACGTCCATAAGGATACGTCTGATATAAACTTTTAAAATGAGTTTTGTAAAATCAATTTATGGTGAAGTCCAATTAAATTTATTTTATTATAGAAAATATTAAGTTACGAAAATATTCACACTTTTTTACTTTTTGAAAACTCAAAAAACAAAGAAAGAAAAATAAGTTAATTTATTGGAATAAATATAGTTTTTAAAATTAAGTTATAAGGACAATAGCACTGAACGACTTTTTACAGTGTAGTCTTTCACTTACCAACCGCCCAACAAACTTATATTGTTAAATCTTCAATGACACATACCTAGCAATACCTAGTGCCAATAATGCACCATTGTAATAGTGAACAATCCGAGTGCCTGTGATGCTTTATGGAAGACGGTATTTCCATATTTACAAACCCCTGATCGACTATACAGTTTGATTCCCTGATGCAACCAACTTGCCTGAGGATTTGCACATGTGCACACAGGCGTTAGGGCATGCACATGTTCACACGCATTAACTCACAGCTTTGATGGCACCAGAACTTTTCCAGCTTAATGATCAATTCTTGAGATACAATTAGACAGCCTGTCAGTGAAGCCTGAAGTCACTGTGTGTTTTCACGTGGCTGTCATTGTGTGTGCATGTGTGTTTCCCTCTCCTGAGGTGTAATTGCCAGTGGTGCTGCCACAGAGGCCTGTACTCGAACAGACAAGCAGCCAGGAGAGGAGCAATGGCAGTAATTGGCCAGAGTGGACCTGCAGAGAAACATAAAACACAGAGCGCGAGAGACAGAGGAATCATGTCTTCCCTCCACACAACAGAGAGAAGACACAGACATCTATCTTGAATGTTCTACATGGAGTAACCTCAAGTTAACACTTAAGTTCAAACACAGAAACTGTCTTCATCAGAGAAAATCATTTCTGTCACTTGTTTAAATTCCTAAAACTCTTGAATAAAACTTTTGTGGTCATGCAAATAATCACTTTCCTTTTCTTAATAACAACATCGTTGGCTGGTTGCATGTTAATGTTCAGTAACCAAGAAAGTAGTGGTATGATATTATATAATGCTGCAAAAACAGGATTTTTGGATGGAGGATTGGGTGCACAAAGCTGAAAAATTTTCTTTTACAATGAAAGGGATCTTTACCCAAACTCACATCCAATAGTTTATTCATATTAAGATAAAGTACAGCAATACAGTTATGGTTTGCATCTCTGAGTCTGGACATTCAGCCACCCCGGTTGCCACCCCGTTTATCCTAAGGTATTATTGGCTATCTGCCCAGCCAGAAGAAGGACATTAGTTTGAACCAACTGGAGTAAACCAGACTTTCATTTATTAGGTGTAGGGGCAATGGTGTGTGGGTGATGCTGTTGCATAGATACCAGACGTCATTGCATGGACCGTAACCATAGACTTTGTAAAAGAAGTGGTCACTATAACATCACCCATTATTTTGTGGACTACCGTTTTGAAGCCTCGCTTTTGGCATTTTGGCAGTTGCCATCTAGATTTTTTGCAACCAGATACCAAGCGTGATGATTTTTGGACAAGACATTGGCACTAGGTAGCTTGGTCAGCAAGGTGCATCATTCAGATTAACTGAGATTTAAACGGGATGCTAATTATGGCTAACCAAAAACAGACTTAAAACAAAATGTACTTACTAGAAAAAAAATTAACAGCCATCTCGTAAACAGCTTTTTCAACAGCGCTGGTTAAAGTTCATACAGCAGAGGATAGCAACTTGACAACAACAATGTAGTCCCACCCTAAAGCACACGCTGCTTCATTGTCTATTTTTCTCCAAATGGGACCATAATTTACTAAATGAACATGATGCTGCATTGAAGAAGACTTGAAACCAACTATTGAGATCATAAATTCATTGGGAAAGTGTTTACTGAGGTAATAAATCAAGTGGGAAGTGGGGTCGTTTTGCCATTATTTCTAATGGAATCAGACTTCTTTTTGCAACCAGTGGATTCGCTCACTGCTGGCCGTTAGAAAGAAAACTGGTTTAAAGCACTTCGGCATTTGCTGCACTTGTTTTACCTAAACATTCCCTTGCTTACATAGCGCACCTCTTATAATTTAAAAATACGTGCAATAAACTGACGTTTACTCCTTAAGGCCCTGTGCATGGTCTATTTATCTTTTTAATTAAATTTTGAAACAAAGGAATCTAAGAAACTGTAAGACACTGTAATGTTCATAATAAGAGTAGATATGAACAGTAGAGATTATTGCTATTCCAATGTGCGTGTGAGTACCCCTCCTGGGACACCAAAGGTGTGGACATGCCCCTGTGTAAATGCTAAGTTGGTTAACAGAAATTATGATTGTAGAGGTACTTGCAATGTGTAGTGAGACTGCAACAGAGAAAGCACATCATTTTAACAGCTATGTTGGCAGACTTTGCTAAATCCACTCTTTGCTCAGCATGCTCAAACATCTCTTCGTGTTCATGTATTTATCAGCAGGCCATTCCCTACATCAGCACTTCTAAGCAGCCAGGGCCACCCCTAATCGATACTGTCCTTGTCAGCCAATGCTAATGATGTTGGAGCCCAGTCCGTCATAGAGTTGCCCAACCAGCCACCACCACCCTCCACCTGCATCCCCTCCATCTGTCATGCAACCACCCCACCATTTACACCATTTACATTTACTAGTAATTTGAAATTCTTCACAACAAGGCATCTTAAAAATCCAATGCTTTAGAAAGAAAAGCATGGACTGATCCCTCTTAGTGAAACAGACTCAGCTGTACCTCCCTGCCCCATCTCCTCTGCCACACACACCTGCACTTCACTTAGCTGTAATGAAACTGAGGCTGCTTGAGATGATTATGTGCCATTTTCAGAGGGAATTTCCAGAAGATCACAGAATTACGAATGGGTTAGTTTCAGCAAAGGGGGGTGTTGGGATAGTGCAGAGTAAGGGGAACATTTTCCTACCCCTCAGATATTATTAGTCAAAAGTTATTTAATATTTTTATACTAGCTTTTCAGGAAAAAGATCTGTTAGAATATATCGGTTTACAACAGGCAAAGCAATGTTGTGGGATCTCTGACCTCCCTAATCAGAAAAATGTTGCTTGTTAGATTGTTTGTTGTCAAGTGAGTGATTGGCCATCGTTAAAAATATACTTTCCTCCCCTTTATTTTATTTATTTATTTATTATTTTTTCAATTCTGGCCTGACATTGACATTTGACTGAATGATCCCAGTTTTTTGTGATTGAACCGGTTATAAGTATTGCTGTCTTTCTGTCTTGTGAATCTGTGCACATACAGTGCAGAATGAGCTCCTGCTTTAGCTCAATTTGTTGCAGCAGTGTCTGTAGCAGAGCCAGGTCATGTCTAAAAACATCCGTGAACCCACAAGTGAAGGGGCAGGCAATTATTGTCATGGACAGAAATATGTGAAATGACACACACACACACACACACACACACACACACACACACACACACACACACACACACACACACACACACACACACACAACAGGCAGAGAGAAAGAGGCACAAATGTAGAAAGAGAAGACTGACACTTGTACGTATGACAAATGAAGGGATTCTGAGAAGAATCGCTCAGGGCGAGATAGACGTTGATATAAACAGATGGGTGAGTGCAGTAGAAGATTAAGAAATACTTTCAAATGAGGACACAAAGCATACACACATATAAAAGAATGAAACCCTTCTTGCACTTGTCAGTGTTTGGAGCATAGACACTCATCAATGGCATCATTCTATATTTTAATTTATCCACAGGTTGCTGGCAGGCAGGTGTAAATACTACAGTACAATATATGCTGCTGACAGAAAACTGCACAAAGTAAAAGATAACATATGTATTACATTTCAATGCTGATGTGTCCAGTTGTATCAGTAATTACATGAGCTAATACATTTTTCAGTGATTGGCAGTGAAAAATTACTTATTGATGTCTTATGTCAATATTTCAATCAGAATAAAGTAATGGAAAGCACAGATGTCAAGTGTTTATTGCTCAAGGGAGTCACACAAGAGACTAGTATTGAGAGTTTGTGATCGGGGTGGCTGGCCAAGAGAGGTCAATAGGGCGCCACCGTCTTACAAAAGATAGTAATGAGGCAGCGCCACTTACGTCAATCAAGATCAACATAGCTAACGTTACCTTAAATCAGTAAAAGGTTTAGCTGCAGCGCCTCAGACCTTCCTCTACAGGCAAACCTGATCCTTCTGGTCAGAGGATGTAACGTAAATAAATAAATAATTCAGAAATATCTGATTATGATATAGGAATACATGCAAAATCAGTGTCCATGATCTTTCCTTAAACTTAACCAAAGGCCTTGTAACACGTGGTTAAAGCCCCCCTCCAATGTATTTTGACATTTCTATGATATTTAGTATTTTTCTGAGTCATTTCCTTACAATGTTGATTACCCACATAGTTTGGCAAATATTTTTTGACAAATAGCTTAATTTTGTGCTCAAAGTTTCAAAAGTTGCTTAGTTGTTAAAACGGGCTTGTGACATATGACTAGTAATTCCATAAGTCATACCAATAAACATTGTTGTGAGCTAGCTAACCAATTTTTATGTAATTTACTTAGAACTTACAGTAGGTATGTCTCTCTGTTTCTGATTGTTGGTTTGTCTTTCTAGTTTAGTTAGCTAAGTTAACTAAGTTTGCCAGGTGTAGTTAGCTAGCATAGTTATGGCATAAAGTTAGCCAACAAGGGTCTTGATTTTATTTTTTAGTTCCCTCCTCTTGGTTTAGTGTGCTGTTCATTTTCATTATGGCATCTGTGCCAGTTTTAAATTTGTCCTCACTGCTGTACCTGGTTCCCAGAACATATTGAGAGATCTGACAGGTTAAATATAGCGTAAACTACAACAACTTAATTACTTAAATTAACTTTATATTACATCTCATAACCCACTTACTTTCACCAAGGTGAACTAGCATCCCTAACATTAATTCTAACCCAAACAAATACTATTTTATAGACGTAGAAAGTGCCAGAATAAATCACACTTGTATGATAAGACGCCAGGTTGTACCCATGTTAACAAAATGAAAATATTAATAAAAATGGCTGTGTGTGATTTCAAAAGTGAAAGGCCAGCAGTGAGTCCAGGGAAAGCAGCTAATTACATTTTCTCAAGTACTGTGTGTTAATACACTTTAAGGATACTTGCACTTAATTTAATTATTCCCATTTTTTACTACTATATACTTCTACTCTGAATAAACTGTTATGTTGTAGTTACTAGTTAGGATTTTACATGCATTGCATATGATCATTTTGCAATATAATTGTGGTATGCTATTTAAAGGCAGGAGAATACAGTCAAAAGCTAAAATAATATATTCATAGGATGAGTTTTAAATTTGGCCTCACTGCTGTACCTGGTACCCAGAACACATGGAGAGAACGGGTTAAATATAGCGTAAACTAAGAAAGCAGGAAATAACACATTGAGACAAAAAGAAAGGAAACTGAATAAAAAAGTCAGTGTGGGATAATCGTTGTCTCTAAAACTATAGAGGCAGTGTAGATAGGAAAAGTGCAGCCTGATTGAACCTTTGTTAAACCTTTAATGCATTACAGTTTTGCACAATGTAATATCTGTGGGCACAGATAATTTTAGGTGTATAGGTGCAATTGCCTACAAACTTTCAAATTTTTCACTGACATCTCTCAGCAGCCTGATATGAATCATTACGTCCACAGAAAGGCAGATGGAACAGAAGAAGCCTGACGAACTGCCTGTTAGACTGACTTACACTGACAGTGTTTTGGCTGTGATCAGTCTGTTCTTGCATAATTAAACTTTATAAAAGACACCTAGTCAAAATGAAAGCCTGAGATGTTACAGCTTCCAAGCCTGCCCTCGAATGCAAGGAAGGTCACTTTTTTTACACACACACACACACACACACACACACACACACTGTGTATAAAGAGACCAGATGGACGCTCTACACCAGCTCGCCTGCATACGGCACTCATGTGACCCTGGCCACCTGGGCTCCGGAAGGTGACTGCGTGTCTCCATAGTAATATACACACACTCACATACACACGAAGACATATCCACATAAACACAAGCAGACATCTGGACAAGTAATGTGCAGAAGTCCAACAGTGCTTGGTATCAACCACCTGGTGGCCAGTGGACCAGAATTTGGAGTTTTGTTGATCAGGTAGATGCAGGAGTGTTATGCTCCCCTAAAAAGCCCACTTCATATGAATGATGTAATGATGAATAATGGAGCCAACAAAGGCACTGGTGCATGCAAAGCATATACCTCAATAATGTGCACTCCAGTATTATCAGCCAGTTTGAGGTAAACAGAGGTAAGCAAGTGAGCTTTTTGTGTTACTAGATTAAACATTTTTAATTATGCAAAAATGTATTTGATTTTAGGGGGGAAAAATATCACAGGTTAACTATTGGTTGGCTAACTATTAAAAGATACAGGCATTAACAGGAAATTAATGGCAAGCACAAAATAATATGGACTATATATACACATTATTAGTGATAAATTTATAAAGAAAAGCGTTTCATTTGTCTTGAGAGCAAAATAATTGTCTTACTTTTCGCTCCATTTCTAAGCAAACTCTCTATCACTCTTTATGTCACAGACTTCACTGCATCACCTGCCATATTACACATGGTTGCCACATTCAATTGATGTCAGACATGAAAAAAACCTCAAGCCCACTATGTAAAGTGTATAGATATTTCAAAGGGCATCATCCATTGTTGATGAGGTGCAGGATACCTTGTGCATGAGTTTATAAAAAAACATGGGGGACCAGGCAGAGAAGTGGTCTGGGTTCTGTTACTGCTGCAATATGAATATTTACACTGTTGTACTAAAGTAATTTGCTGATTCTTTTTTCTTTTTTTTCTAGTTTAAACACAGAGTGTGATTGGTTGATTGACTGCAGTCTCATCAGTGTAGGGTTTTACCTATTTTGCGGTGACTGACTGTGTCTTTCACTGATGGTATTATTAATGGCATCAAATTAAAACAAATTAAATACCATTCTTTACCCATTAACTTTATATTATATCTCTTAACCCACTTACTTTCACCAAGGTGAACTAGCATCCCTAACATTAATTCTAACCCAAACAAATACTATTTTATAGACGTAGAAAGTGCCAGAATAAATCACACTTGTATGATAAGACGTCAGGTTGTACCCATGTTAACAAAAATGCAAATATTAATAAAAATGGCTGTGTGTGATTACAAAAGTGAAAGGCCAGCAGTGAGTCCAGGGAAAGTAGCTAAATACATTTTCATACAAGTACTGTATGTTAATACACTTTAAGGATACTTGCAGTTAATTTAATTATTCCCATTTTTTACTACTATATACTTCTACTCTGAATAAACTGTTACTTTGTAGCTACTAGTTAGGATTTTACATGCTTTGCATATGATCATTTTGCAATATGATTGTGGTATGCGATTTGTAAGTATAGTTGATGTAATTCACCCAAGCACATTTTGTTTCTTCATCTAAACAGATTGCAGTACACTTTTGTACCCGTCATGTTAAGCCTCACATCCTATAACTGAAGCCCAACTTATTTTGACAGTTTTGTGTTCTCTTTTTAGTTGTACCAGGCAGCAAACAGCTTTAGTGTTAATGTGTCTATATATGTCACCCACTGTCTCATTCCTCGAACTTACAGCCAAAAAAGGCCATCTGTGCATCTGTGTATGCATCCGCAGGGATGAGGAGTAGAAGTGGAGAGAGCGAGGAGAACTATAGTGAGGAGGCCACACTGAGAGCTTCAGTGCTGGCTTTCAGGGAGGATAATGACAGCGCAGTGTGGTCTATTTTGCCACCACTTCAGGGAAATAAAGACAAATTGGTCCCACAATCTCTGCTTCTCTGTGTGTCCCATCCGTCATAAACTTTCATCTTGTCTTTTTGAAGCTTCCTGAAATGCTGTGTCTGTCTCTTTTTTTTCCCCTTTCTCTCTGTACATCTCTATATGCAACTAGGGAAGAGAGTCATTGACATTGGAGTGTTGAAACAGAAAAAATACTGTGAGGAAAGGCTACTGGTATAGATTTGCTAGTGGTTTTATCTCATGTTGTATGGTGCAATCACATTCACCTTCTGAGACAAAAGAATTTTCAGAAAATTTCAACATTTTAGCTCTAAAATTATCTTGACCTGACCATTGACTTATACCCATCTTAATTAAATCCACTCAGCCCCAAATGACTTTCTGCCTTTGTTAATGATGTGAATGAGGTTAAGAAGTCATTATTACCGACTACAACCTCCAAGAAAAGAATATTGACTCAAGTACTGTATGTCCATTTTAAGAGGCCTCTTAGCGGCATCACTGGAGCTGCTCAGGGTTAAAGGTCTTGGTTAAAGGTATCTCTCCCACTGCCTGTATTAGGACTGAAATTGATTCAATCTTGGGGCTAAAAAGCTTTTCTAAAAATGCAAGTCTTTACAGATTACCAGTACAATGAAGGGTTACTGTTGGAGCAAGCAACATATGGCATAGTACCTGCCACCCCCATATATTGTATAAAAGAAGTGGACATAACCACCATGACATCACCTATTGGTTTGTGGACTATATTGAAGCCTCATGTTTGGCATTTTGCAAGTTACTCACTCTCAATCCTGCCTGCGTGCGCACTGTGTGAGAGGAGAGATAGCTGCTGACTGAGATTACACTGATTATGGGGGAATTTTCTTAGTTGTAGGCTTAATTTGGGTAAAAGGTGAGGTACGGGTTATATACAGTACATGCTTGGGATCACTAACTGTGTCAGGTATTGTTTTAACAGAACCCAGAAGCAGACTTGCGATGGCAGTACATTCAAACAGTTTATTAAACAGCAGTAAGTTTCACATCATGGGGCAAGGTATAGGAGCAGGGGAAATCTGTAGTGTGGCTGGGCACACTATCAAAAATCAGGCTGGGCAGGCAGGCAGGCAGTGCACCGAGAGATGGGCAAGCAACACTGATAGGCATGATGAGAATCTGGTGCACCAATCAGTCTGCCAGACAGGTGTGTGAACCAGCCCCATGCGTCACCACATGTCACGCCTCCTGCTAACCTGCCATGATAGAAAATAGGTAGAGCAGCGAGGAAAAGAGAGAAAGGTAGAGCGGCAGAAAAACCATAACACACCAGCCAGCATCACACACTCAAAAATAGAAAGTAACAAAACACAAACATCCACACACTGATCCTCCAAGCCTAGTCATAGCTGTGTGTGTAGGTGTTGTGACAAACTGTCCCCCAAAAGTACACTGATCCTTGACACCTCAGACATAGCTCTTTGTCTTAGTCTCTCTCCCTGTAAGGGTGATAACAGCTGGCTGATAAGGAGATACTGTAGTTCAGGCTCAAGGCTAGCAGATAACAGTGTTTTCTTGGAGTTTCGTACGTTTATAGGCTTACTGTCTTTGGTTAGAATGAGAATGAGTATGAGACCAGATTTCAGTAGTTTCTGGATGTTGGCAGGACCATACCCATCCCTGCCAAGCCCTACGCCCTTGTCCTTGCCACTAAACTGTTATGATTAACAGTAAGGGTTAATTTCTGATCATGTACATTTCCTGTATCTGTAACTTTTCTTACTCTAAGCAGAATTTAGAAAATCTCAAAAGGCTGTACACTGAATGTCTGACGAGAGGGAGAATAACAAACTAGAACGCACAGCCGGGAAGTGAATGCAGAGGAGGAAAGGATAGAAAAAAAACACACAAACAACAGATAAACGGCTCTTTGAACTAATTTTATTCTTAACTAGTGGACTCCTTTGGGTTCTACCTTCCGTTTGCTATAAAAGTTGGGCGGCCCCCTTTCACAGACAGAGGAAGTCCTTTCTTGCATGAAAAAAAGCTCTGCCTGTTTGCTTGTCATGTTGATTTGGCTAACGTCTGTCATGGCTTTTTTTTCTGACAGAGAAAATAGAATAAAAACACTAAATCACACAGAACTGTCAAAACCATGGTTTGTACACAGACTAACCTTACTCTTTCAGTGTTTTCCCGCTGTATTTAATCAAGGCCTGGTCCGGTATGTCATCACCTTGGTTGGTTAATTGGGGCTTGTTGATTGGTTGGTACATTGGACTCTTGCTGTTTCTGTTGAAGCAATTTTGATGTTAGCAGGCTGTCTAAGTAATGGTAGAGAACACCCTGACCCCCTACTGAGCTGAAAGTGCAGGAGCAGTTGTTGCTGACCACTGGCATGTGTAGTTTGCCTCTGTTTGTTTGTGTTTGTGTGGGCCTGTATGTGTGTGTGTGTGTATTATGGCGAGCCAGCTAAGAGGTACATTTGAGATTGAAAGCAAAGCACCAATAACAGGGTTTGGTTCCAAAACAAAAACAAGTTGTTTATTAGAGTATGTGGGGAAAACAAGGGCAGGGCCAAAATAACTGCATCCCAAACCACTTTATTCTTCTGAATGGGTGGGCATCAATGCTGGAAGCATTTGCTTGTATTCATTGCTGCTATCCTCAGGAGAATCAGCAGCTCTGAGGCTAAAGACTTTCAGGTCCAGACTGTCTGAGATTGAACTGTAAGACACACTTTCGCTTCTTTATTTTTTCGAGGGCAGTGCTTCTTCATTTCTTTTTACATCCACAAGTGGATTAAACATGAAAGCAGACATTTCATCCAAAAAAGAAGATTTTTGAAAATTGTGTATTGTTTGAGTTGGTACTAATGTTTGCATATGCATCACTATGAACAGCCAAAAGTAGCTTTATTATTTGTGTGGCACTGTTAGGCATTAGGATTTTATTTTGATTTTGATAAAATGTCATATTACTGTGATGAATCTGGGCTTTGGTTAAAAAAAATTTGGTGGAGGCCAAGGGGTATATATACTGAACATACACACATTTCTACATGTGTGTTTTCGTGTGTGTATAAGGCTGACACTTTGCTGGGAAGCTATATGGCCACTGAGTCATATTACAGTGATTGTATGCTACCGATCCAAACCACAGTTTTGTAGGGCAGACAGTGTGTCGACATTAGATGCCTAACTTATCAGCTGAGGTAAAACACATGAACTTACAGAACAATGTATAAGAAGATAACCTACAAAATCGCGTCACAGCTCACTGATGCTGAGTCATGAATGCAGGAGATGCACTTGGGGAATGAAATCAATCTTTCTTTCTTACTGAATTCATTTATACAATATGATATTTATAATGATTTCCTCTTTTCATTTAGTATCACATATAATAGCTCTTATGGCAAAGTATTTAAGACTTAAGTAAAATAATGAACATTAATTATTCAAGAAGTCGAGCTCATCAATGTGTCACAATTGGTTCACAAGGTCTGTCTTTCTTCACCCACATTTTCTTTCATTTAAGACATTATAACAAATCTGGAAGCTGCTAATGTGCCCAGGAAAGAAAGAGTGCAGGTGTCGGAGCCAAATCACGTTCTTAATGAGGATCAAATGAATACAAAAGTCACAGGACAGTAAATAAAAGAGCTCAGTAGAATGTTTTCTTGTTGCTTGATTGTTATTTATGTGATAGATGAGAAAAGTGCAGGTAGAGAGATTGAGATTGCTTATTTTTAACAATCAATTGATCGTTCAACTTTCAGCAGCAATAGATTCAGTAGGGCGAGGTTTCATCTGACTAATAATCTTGATTTTGAGATTCAAGTTCATACTTTTTTGTGCATTTATTAAACACTGTTATCCACGCCATGTCAGTCTCTTTCATTTCAACAACATTCATAGAGCTTTCAGCAGTTCTGCTCAATATTTCCATATAAAAGTGTTTTGGACAAATTCAGTGTAGGATTAGCCTGTGATCATGAGTATCAGGGCAGCCACGGCTGTCGCAGTGTGACTAGCCGTGGCAGATTTGCGCAGGATTTAAAGCACTGACAACTTTAACAACCCTAACAAATTACAGAACATTACCAGGTACTTGTCCTGACAAGGCTTTGACATGGAATGGCTGCCACGTGCTTTACTTTAAGAGTTTAGTTTCTTTTTTGTCTTCTTCATAGCTCGAGTCAAACTCAGCAGCCAGCAGTGAGGCTCTAAAGCATCAACTTTCAGACAGTACAAAGCAAGCTGTGAGATGACCTGGATCTTAATAAAATCCTGATGAAAATAGTGACACAGTTGCAAAAGTGCACTGAGATTTGATGCTGGGAAGAAAATTAGAGAAGACAGCCTCACATTCTAACTGTGTGGATTTTTGTAGGCAGGAATATTATTAAAAATGTTTCTTTAGAGAATTTCTTTAGAAAGGCAGAAAGTTCAGATTTTAAGAGGTGTGTTATTTTGATCAACTGATACATAATACACGTATCACTTGCATATTCTTGTGTTGATTTTGTTGCTCATCCAAAGTCAATCAGTTATATTTTCATCTGACAGTTTCCTAAAGGGTCTAAAACTGCTAACATGAGTTTTTGACAGTCATGAAAGGGATTTAAACACGTTTAGCTTTTGTTTTGTTGTTCAGTAATATTTTATGGTAAATGGACTGTACTTTACCCCATCCACACACTGATGGCCTGTGGATGGGGAGTGCACCATGTAAGGTGCCAACAGCTCATCAGTTGAAACAACCTAATCATGCACACGTCAGGAGTGATTTGGGTTTCAGTGTTTTGCCAAAGGACACTTGGACCAAGATGCAGACGGGAGGAGCTGGGAACTAAAACACAGGTGTTCAGATATGTGGGCGACACACTCTACTTCTAAGCCACAGTCGCCCACGAATATACCCCATCCCCCAATCGATAAACATGTTATGGTAGTTTTCAGTCATCCCGTCATATGGATGCTTGGACAAGACCCCATTTGTGTCACTTTTTAAAGCAGTGGGTACCCCATCGACTTCAGAGTGTGAACTTGTTGTTCCAGTCATTAATGATGTTTAATTCTATGATGTTTTCATTTTTTTCTGTTCTTTTCACCTTTCAGTATGTGAGCGTGTTCAGCCATGGTTTTCACTGCTAATGCAAATCACCGAGCCCTTTCCTTAATTTACAAGATATTCTCAATATTTGAGCACCAGAATGTATGTGAAGGATCATCACTTCGATAACTGTGTGTATAACAGAGAGTATGCATTTACAGCCCCCTGGGTTCGATGTGCTTTACATAAAAGAAGATCTGCTACTTACAATACATGCACATATGCAAGGACCCATAGGGGCTAGACCTCAGGACTGTAACCTGCAGCCAGCTGTCTGCCGCTGGGCTGCTGGCCATGCTCCACCTCTGAGCTCATTGCTAACCTCATCCATGAGCACATTTACACGGACAAACAAAAGTACACAAGCATATGAACACACACTCACAGTGTCAGCCCGCTGTCTTTGGTGCCTGTGGTGCTGTATTTGGATTTGACCATCTGTTCGAGAGTCACCTGACAGGTGTAGGTGCAGCTCTCTCTCTCTGTCTTTCTCTGTCTCTCTCTCTCCTCTTTGCCCTCTACTCTTTCTGGGGATGTGGGGAAGTGTCACTTGCAGCAACATTTACATATACTCAGTTGTGGGGTCATTTGAGCACGCGCACATATTTCTCTTTCTCTCTCACCCCTTAAAGTCCGTTTTACTCCAGTGAAGTGAACCGAAGCAGTCACTGCAGTATTTTAGTTTATGGTAATGCAGGATGTATGATTACACAATTTAACAAACCAGTGGAAAAGGCAGCAGCTCACTGAACCCGCTGGACTGCTAAACTATGGGTGCTGAAACATCATACATTATACACACTTGTTTTCGAATACCATAGTTGTTGTTTTTATAAAAAACACATTGTTTGTGATAAATTAGTTTTCACCTTTATTTGATGTACCTATGCATCCAAACGTTATTGTCTTTGCTGCTGCAAGAGAGCAGTCTTTTTTGTTTACAGTTAGGTCCTATACAAGGCCTTCTACTGATTAGCAAACTAAAAACAGATCTAGAGGTGTTCCTCTGCAGCTGACCGTGTGCTTTCTGTGCCAAGAATTAAGCAATTTGTGTTTGGAAGATTGCCCAAAAATATATTAAAAAAATGTTTTGAAATATTTTTTGTCCATGTTTCTGTCCCTGTTAAAATAAAATACTTAAAGCAAGAATTCACAAAGGAAACAAAAAGGAAAGGAAGCAGGCTAGATGCTAGGAAAGATGCTAAAGTCAAAAGAGGGAGGAAAAGAGTGGGAAAGAAGAGACAGCCAGAGAGCAGAGAGAAAGAGGATTTCATCTATATTATCTCTGAAAGCCAAAATTCTGGTGATCTGCATTCATGCAAAGAAGATTAGAAATGTGTAATATGAAGAAAAAGGAAATTGTGAAATGCTCATGTACATTCATTAATAGAATGAAAGGGTGATTTCTTCTGGATAAATTAAGAAACATTAACCACTAATTGTATGAGCACTACATCAATTTAAGTACTAACTTTGTTTAGATAGTGTGTTTTGTGTTGTGGCTTGTTCCTTCTCATTCTTACGTTTCCTTCAAGCTGAAAGAGAAAGTGTTGATTGATGTCATTCCTCCTTTTTTGATTTTGAAGACAACAGAAAGTTAGAGGTGCTTTGAAGACCTATTGTTTTCAGAGATAGTAAACAGAGTGAGGATAGAGGAGATAAGGCAGCGTGGGCTCAGGCTATATGCTGCTGAGCTCTCTGCGCCATTGGACGAATCACCTGTGCTGTGGATTGGGAAGAGATGCATAGGGAGCTTTGCATTCATTTAGTAATCCCTGCTGCTGGCAAACTATTACACTCTGATTCTTCAAAGACTGGTTCAAAGAGAGAGACACACAGAAAAGGAGATTTATTTGGAATTCTATTTTTCTGTTTTCATCTTTTCAAGGTTGCACTGTAGTGTATGTGTATCTTGATGATGTCCACATGCACATACACGGTTCGTATTCCTTTATATATATAAGTGCTAAACATAACAAGCAAGAATTTGAGTTTTTAATGTGATATGCATGCAAACGATTTGTATCCTTTTGGTTGGTGGCCAGTATGATGTCCAGTATGATGGCAAACACTTTAAGAGAGGCACTGCCCTGTTTCAAGAATACCTTATCCCCCATTTTGGTAGGAAAGAACTTGACTAACAAGCACAAAGCCCTGACCACAACCCCTTTGGGTTGCTGACTACGAGCCAGTCCTTATCACCAAACTGATCAACATCAGTGGCTCAGCTCACTAATGCTCTCTTCGGCTCAATGGGAGCAACTAAATGCAGCCAGGCTCCAAAATATGGTTGAAGACCTTCCCAGAGCAGCTTATTAGTGCAATGTTTTGGAGTAGGATGTTTAAAAATCAATCGTGGGAGTAATGTTCAGGTGTCCACATGCTTTGTTCATATGTCAACATACTTTTGGCCATGTAGTGTATGCTGAAGTTATACATAAAAGCCACAATCACATATATGTATAGTGTGATGCCCATGTATGTAATGAAGTAGCATCATTTCATTTCAGTACCTTATTGTTTTGTTATTTCTCACTGGTGTGTGTATATTGACACAAACTGTTTATTCACTTTGAGCAGATGATATTGATCCATTATTTCTTGTTGATGAGGTCATCTGCATGTCATAGCACACCTGTGGCTACTTAAGCAGGTATTTGTATGAAGTTAATCAGTCAGATAAAGAGGTGTGTACTCCACATTTGTCACTTGTGGTGATAGCAAATATCTTTTGCAAGGTTGTCATGAGTGGAAAGTCAGATTTTTTGTGTTTTCAGAAAATGTTAATGCTCCGTTATGGGTTGACACAATTGTTATATGCTTTAGGCTCTCAAAACCCTTTAAAAACTCACTGGTTTATCTAAAAATACAGCACCAACTAGAGTTTAAGATGAGCCTGTTTTATTGTGTTCATGAAAATTGACAGGAGATACATTGTTCGCATGGGACAGCAAAATCACAATCTCTGTCAAAGTCTTATCTCACTGATAAAACTATAGTTAAATTTACATTAACAAAAAAACCCTTATAAACAGGATTTATTCTTTGCCTCTAGGAAAATGCAAGTGAGCAGATGTCCATCAGGGTGAGAACATGTTTCAACTTAATGCATCTAAACATACTGCGAATTTATGCTACAATGAAATAAGTAGAGGCGGTGTCTTGGCCCTGAAATCTAAAAAATACTTAGAGGAGAGAACCTGTAAGAGAACAAGACTGAAAGAGGTAAAGAAGAAAGATGTGTCTGTAAAAATAGCTTCGTAATAATGCATGAAAAAGCACCGGTTTGACTCACTCTGGCTGCCCCACAATACCCGCCTTGCCCCAGCAGACACACATGTATGTACACGTACAACTTTATCGATCCTCCAAAGAATGAACAATCTATCTTATCAAATACAGCTCAGTAAAATAAAACTGGAGGGAAACTGGAGTAGAATGAAAGAGAGAATTGATTAATAAAAGGAAGAAGGGAGCAGAGGGAGATGAAAAGTGCACTGATGACATAACAAGCTTAATATTTAAATGGACAGAAGTCCGTCTGCCTGCACTTTATGATGAAACATTTAGAAGTGTGACGGCCATATTTAGCAGTGTTTGAACAGAGATTTTCAAAATTTCTACTCAATACTGCCTTAATTGGTTCTTGAGGTGAGTGTATCTGGTCAATCAGAGAGAAAATGTTTAATTCATTGGCAATAAAAGAATATGGAGGCTAGCACGTGTATACTGTTCATTTTATATTCATAGACACTCTCAAACTCTTAACACTTGGTCTACTAAACAGCTGCCATGAGCATATAAACACACAAACACACATACACAAGATCAGGCTGACTCAGGAAAACATACCAAGACTGTGAGTAATTTAGGGCGGTACCATTTTTTGCTTTCGGGTCCTCTGGAGAGCAAAGTCTTAAGGATAGACTTAAATTGTGTTTTTTATTAAAAGTGCCAGCTGTTTAAGAGATAGTTGTGATAAACACCTTATGAACAGACATAATGACAAAATCAGTTGTTCACTAGTGTGCCATGAAGCTGCTGTGTACAAGAACTGCTGTCTAAGCTCGATAGATGTAAACAAGAGTGAATGCTTCACTGGCAGAAAAAACACAGGAACCTAAAAACTGACATACAGAGTTCAAAGATATGTAAAATGAGAGGAAGTGTGGTGAATAAAGGCAAGGGAAGGCAAGAAAGGAAGAAAAGAGCACTGGTGATATAATCACATTAATATTTAAAGGGCAGAAGTCAATGAAGCTGTGTGTGTCAAATTTTAGAGAAGAAAAGATGAGAAAGTAGAAACTTCCTTTCCTTGTCTTATTAGGGCTACAGTGCAAGAACAGTTTAACTGCCTTCTGAGCTGACGTGCAATCACTAGGTCAACTGCTTTTTCTTCGATATCAGATCTTCTTGTCTTGCAAAATCTTACTGTATTCTGGCTTTATGGACAAATATGGATTACCAAAAGATGATCCAGAGTGCTGACATGACATGACAATGTCTGATGTATTTTAAATAATAAAACATTCAACATGAAAAAGGTTAAAACTTTTATTAAAAATATATAAGGATCACTGGACACAGACAGGCAAATACACAGACACACATTCCTATACAGGCACATGCAAGGCCCGCTTTCATCAGCGTCAAATCAACTGTCTCTGGTCACCGCTGTATGAACAGAGGATCTGGATTTCAACTTCAAAGCTTGAATGAGAAAGCAGGACAGACTGAGTCAACTAGAGTTGAAAAGATCACACTGACTTTACTGAGCGTTTTACCTAATCTTTAATGTATATCTGCCATTTTACATTATGGCTTCTTTTTTATCAAACATATAACCTAGTTTTCCTCTCTGAAAGTTCCTTTGTCCATTTTTAGTGGGAAGAGGGTTTAGTATTGACTTAGTGGCTGCTCTTTATTCTGGTGCAGTCTCACACTGAATCTAAAACAACATCATCACAGTCTTCGGGTGTCAGTTGAAGTCCACAGTTTTAATCCATTTTATCATAATATCAATTTCACAGCATATAACTTAATAGCTGTCTGTAGTGCTATGCAAAGCATCCATTTCACATAAATTTATTTCTTATGCTAATTCTAGGAATCTAGAGACTTACTTGCTATTAAATGTCAAGACAATTGGTCAAAATATATGAAATTCAAAGTTTCTCATCAAGTTATTTATTAGATGTAGTTTGAGTCCTTAAAGTTGAATTTTTCATTCAAGATCAGTGATTAAAGAGGTGTTATTATGCTTTTTGCCTTTTTCCCTCTCCTTTATTGAGTTAAACATTGATGTTGTGCTATAGTTTTAACACAGCTGTACCGTAACTTTAGTCCTGCTAGTGTTTCCAGCTAACCGCTAATGAGAGTTATTCTGGGTCCACTCCATTTCAGAGCACTAGCTAAGGTTCTGCCGAATTACCTCAGAGGTCGTCTCCTCTCCAAAACAACACCCACTTATCGAAACATTAAAACACAGCCACATAGCGATGTTAACGTTAGCCCTGTGGTGTGTTTACGTCTAACAGCTGATCCTGTCCGCCAGAGAACCAACATAACTTTTCCTTTTTATTTATCAACAGAGCCATGCTGTTGTTTCACAGCTCTTGACTGGTGAACCACCTGGCAGTGTTGGAGAGCAGTGTGCTCATGTTTGTTTCTCTCTGTCAGCAGAATCCGCACCTGATGTGGCCCATTCTGCATCCAGAACTGCCAAGCTGCTGCGTTTATATAACGTGTTTAGTTCTTTGTTACTCTCTCTGTGCTGGAGTTCTTTTAAGAACTTGGTGGCTTTTACCAGATTATTATTAAATTGGTTAAATTTTAATAAGAGTGGGTTTTGTTCATATATTGTGTTATTACTTCAGTATATTCCCAGCCAATCTGATGTTAATATATAGATGTTAATCATGAATGAGCACTTTAGAGATAGAATGATAATTATATATATATATATATATATATATGGCTGGTCTGGTTATATACTCAGGAAAGATTTTGAAAATGGAATTTTTAGCCGGAGTTGTGGCGATTGAATATTGACAACATATTTCTGGTTTTTACATGGTTTGAATTTGGTTGTAAAATGACTCAAAAAAAGATTTGTTCATTTTAATAAACGAGATTTGATGAGTCGAATCTGTCAAAAGAGTCACCTTTACCATCACTAGATTTAATGCTTGCCTAGCAACTAGTCCGACGCCCTTAAAAACACTGGTGGAAAAACACCCTGCTACTATGCTTCTGATTGGCTTATAGTCCTTAACTATGTACTGCGCATGTGCAACTCCCAACAAGTTAAGATGCATCACTCCATAGCTAAAACGCTTCAACACACAGGGTGAAATGTGGAGCTGCAGCAATGTGCAGTATGACAAAAAAATATGGTGTTTTTTGAAAATGAAACCATGTAAACCTGTTCTGGCACAACCCCTAAATAAAATGATGAACCTGAAAATGAGCATAATATGACCACTTTAAAGTATTTTCTAAAATCAAGTTTTTTTCCCCCCACTTCTGGTGAATCAACGTGGAGAATTTTATTTTAAGAAAATTAACATTTTACATCTCATTTGTTTAATATGCACACTAAGAGGAATGTAAAAATGACAAGTGGTTTAATGAGCAGTTACATACTACAGGGATAACTGTCACTGTAGTATTTCTGCTAGCACGACCAAGGCAAGCATTTTTCCTGTGCTTACAGTCTGAAAGATAAGTGCCTCCTGGCTCTAGCTTTATACTATCTAACTCTCAGCAAGTCAATAAGCATATTTACCAAAATGTCCCAAAAATCTAAAATAATGTTTTAAGATGACAAGGATTCAGTGACTCTCCACTCCTTATTCAAATAGTCAGCTATAACAAGCCTTTTTACACTGAGCAGAGCACAAGACAGACGAGACAATCAGTGACACAATCAGGGTGTCACTGGCTAATTAGCCACTGTGCTGGGACTACATCATGTAATATACAGCCACATAAATGCAGTTGCTGCAGTTTCCTTTGAAAGGACTATCTCAGGGAGTATTACACAATAGGGTGCCCTACAAAGACGAGAAGCCAGCAGAGAAATTAAAGGAAGGAACATTTGTCTTCTTTATTATTCATAGGAAAACAAGTGGTTTGGTGGAATAAGGTTAGTTTCTTTTTTTTTTCAAAAAGGATGCAAATAGCTCCTTGAAAACAATGAAACTGCTACAGTGGAAGGTAGGATTTTCAGCTGCATTTGTCAGAGACGGATGTAAAATGCAAGCACTGAATACAATACTGTACAGTATGTCAAGGTAAAAAGAGATGTTTTCCATTTCTGAAGACTGTTTCTGGACTTTTAAGGATAAGAAAGGATTAGTTTGCGAGTACGAAAGTTTTCGAAAAGGGTTATAGAAAAACAGGAGGGGAGAGGGAGTTACTAAATGTGTGTCTGAGACTTTAAATGTTTAAGAATACCATCTCTTTCTGTCGTTTTCTCCATCTTTCTGTCTTTCCTCTGAGGAATTAGGTGACTCAGAAAGCAATTAAAACTGAATTGCTGCTGCTAGACAGAGGAGGAGGCAGAGGAGGAGAGGGGGGATGTAGAAGAAAGGGATTTAGAAGGAGAGAGGGAGGCAGAGAGGGAGGCAGAGAGGGAGGTGAGGAATTGAAGATTGGTACAGACGAAAAGCGGAATTTCAAAACAGCCGCCTACATTATCCTGCTCATTAAAGACTCAGATGCTTTCATATTAGAGAGCTGTTTCTAGAGTGTTTGTATGTGTCTGTGTCCATAATATTCATGCCTCTTTGCGTGAGTGTATGTGTGCGTAATTCCTTATGCATGTGCATGGTACAGTATGTCTTTGTCCATGCTTGTTTGTTAATATTCGGGAAAATGTTTGCTTATGCAAATCAGATATGAATAAAATCCTTTCAATATGCACATGTTGTAGTTACAGCGAGTTCCTCTTTTCAAATCTGTGTGTGGGAGAGCTCGGCAGCTGCAATATGAGCTTGGTGCCATAAGCCTCTGATGAAAAATAAAGCTGAATGCCTCCCAGAAAATACCTCTATGGAATGTGTAAGGTTCATCATTTTCATAATTTATTGATTTTCATACCCATATTAAGCCCTAGAACCCATAGAGCACATTATAGACCAGCGGTCTATAATAGTCAAGCATAGTCAAGTTATCATTTACTTGGTGCCTGTTTAGCTCAGCTTGAAGTGCACAGGGTTCCAAGGGTTGTGTGTTTAATCCCCAGTGGCTGCTAGTATAATTTTTCTCCCTTTTCAACAAATCGATTATGAAGAGATCATGTTCACAATTAAGCATGTGCAGGAGTGAGTGCATCCCGGCGAGTGGTCCACATCAACCTATGGACGCTTATTTTCATTTCCCCAGTATCTCCAGGCTGAGGAAAATCCTGTGTTTTTCATTCAGGGGAATCGAATCTCATATTTTCTGACGGCTTTTTCAGAGGTTTGTCAAGCAAGCCAGAGACTATTTTGAATTTCCTTCAGAACTTTTCAAAGTAAAAGCTCTCAATTAAACACATAAAGTACTGCTGCAAAGACGTTCTTGTGCTTTTATTTTTTAGGTACAGTCACTTACGAGAAAGTAATTATGTGAGTAATTTTTTGCCGTCATGACTGAGATCTGTTTCAGCACCAGCCACTGTAATGTTGTTGTTTTTTGCCGCTATTAAAGTAACTTGGCCACAGGACAGATATTTCTGGCGGGCCAGGAATGGCTCGCGGGCCGCCTATTGCCGTCCACTGTCATAGACTGTATATAAAGATGAACAACGCATCTCCACTTTCTTCAACTGTACAAAAATGAAGCCAAGATATCCCAGATATGGGCATTGCCATCTTGCTCTGGTGACTTCATTTGGAGCCAGAGTCTGCGCAGTAGTAATTGGGGTTAGATCCGCGGTATTGAGGTCAAGCCCATACACTCAATACTCAATACACTCAATCGCGAGCACGGCTCAGCTGTCAATAATTATGTTAAGCCCCCTTTTTTAAGCATCAAATAAAATCAACATAATTAACTACCTAAAATGACAGAAACCATCTTTGGTAAAAATGTATTTGACGTTTGCCTTGATTTTGTAGCTTGGTCCAAGTCCCATCTGCTACCGTGGAGGGGTCGGGGTATGACCTATATTGTAGCCAGCCAGCCAGCCAGCCAGCCTCGGGAGGGGGGGGGGGGGGGGCTTTTAAAAAGA